>NC_143394.1:39489893-39643191 GCF_980474605.1 Leiobunum rupestre
CCGACTTGAAATCTGTTGGGATCTTCCCGCGCAGGTTCGAATCCTGCAACTAAGGTAGTTAATTTTTCTCTTTGGCTGTGTAAATCAATCCGTAAGATATTATTCTTATAATTTTTCACTTATTTAGCCATTTAACGGGCAGTCGTGGCCGAGTGGTTAAGGCGACAGACATGAAATCTGTTGGGATCTTCCCGCGCAGGTTCGAATCCTGCCGACTGCGGTAGTTAATTTTTCTCTTTGGCTGTGTAAATCAATCCGTAAGATATTATTCTTATAATTTTTCACTTATTTAACCTTTCAACGGGCAGTCGTGGCCGAGTGGTTAAGGCGACAGACTTGAAATCTGTTGGGATCTTCCCGCGCAGGTTCGAATCCTGCCAACTGCGGTTGTTAATTTTTCTCTTTGCCTCTTTAAATCAATCCGTAAGATATTATTCTTATCATTTTTCACAAATTTATCTAGTTATTAGGCAGTCGTGGCCGAGTGGTTAAGGCGACTGACTTGAAACCTGTTGGGATCTTCCCGCGCAGGTTCGAATCCTGCAACTAAGGTAGTTAATTTTTCTCTTTGGCTGTGTAAATCAATCCGTAAGATATTATTCTTATAATTTTTCACTTATTTAGCCATTTAACGGGCAGTCGTGGCCGAGTGGTTAAGGCGACAGACTTGAAATCTGTTGGGATCTTCCCGTGCAGGTTCGAATCCTGCCGACTGCGGTAGTTAATTTTTCTCTTTGGCTGTGTAAATCAATCCGTAAGATATTATTCTTATAATTTTTCACTTATTTAACCTTTCAACGGGCAGTCGTGGCCGAGTGGTTAAGGCGACAGACTTGAAATCTGGTGGGATCTTCCCGCGCAGGTTCGAATCCTGCCAACTGCGGTTGTTAATTTTTCTCTTTGCCTGTTTAAATCAATCCGTAAGATATTTTTCTTATCATTTTTCACAAACTTATCTAGTTATCAGGCAGTCGTGGCCGAGTGGTTAAGGCGACAGACTTGAAATCTGTTGGGATCTTCCCGCGCAGGTTCGAATCCTGCCGACTGCGGTAGTTAATTTTTCTCTTTGGCTGTGTAAATCAATCCGTACCATATTATTCTTATAATTTTTCACTTATTTAACCTTTCAACGGGCAGTCGTGGCCGAGTGGTTAAGGTGACAGACTTAAAATCTGTTGGGATCTTCCCGCGCAGGTTCGAATTTTGCCGACTGTGGTTGTTAATTTTTCTCTTTGCCTGTTTAAATCAATCCGTAAGATATTATTCTTATCATTTTTCACAAATTTATCTAGTTATTAGGCGCGCGTGGCTGAGTGGTTAAGGCGACAGACTTGAAATCTGTTGGGTTCTTCCCGCGCAGGTTCGAATCCTGCCGACTGCGGTTGTTAATTTTTCTCTTTGCCTGTTTAAATCAATCCGTAAGATATTATTCTTATCATTTTTCACAAATTTATCTAGTTATTAGGCAGTGTTGGCCGAGTGGTTAAGGCGACAGACTAGAAATCTGTTGGGATCTTCCCGCGCAGGTTCGAATCCTGCCGACTGCGGTAGTTAGTTTTTCTCTTTGGCTGTGTAAATCAATCCGTAAGATATTATTCTTATAATTTTTCACTTATTTAGCCTTACACAGGCAGTCGTGGCCGAGTGGTTAGGACGACCGACTTGAAATCTGTTGGGATCTTCCCGCGCAGGTTCGAATCCTGCAACTAAGGTAGTTAATTTTTCTCTTTGGCTGTGTAAATCAATCCGTAAGATATTATTCTTATAATTTTTCACTTATTTAGCCATTTAACGGGCAGTCGTGGCCGAGTGGTTAAGGCGACAGACATGAAATCTGTTGGGATCTTCCCGCGCAGGTTCGAATCCTGCCGACTGCGGTAGTTAATTTTTCTCTTTGGCTGTGTAAATCAATCCGTAAGATATTATTCTTATAATTTTTCACTTATTTAACCTTTCAACGGGCAGTCGTGGCCGAGTGGTTAAGGCGACAGACTTGAAATCTGTTGGGATCTTCCCGCGCAGGTTCGAATCCTGCCAACTGCGGTTGTTAATTTTTCTCTTTGCCTCTTTAAATCAATCCGTAAGATATTATTCTTATCATTTTTCACAAATTTATCTAGTTATTAGGCAGTCGTGGCCGAGTGGTTAAGGCGACTGACTTGAAACCTGTTGGGATCTTCCCGCGCAGGTTCGAATCCTGCAACTAAGGTAGTTAATTTTTCTCTTTGGCTGTGTAAATCAATCCGTAAGATATTATTCTTATAATTTTTCACTTATTTAGCCATTTAACGGGCAGTCGTGGCCGAGTGGTTAAGGCGACAGACTTGAAATCTGTTGGGATCTTCCCGTGCAGGTTCGAATCCTGCCGACTGCGGTAGTTAATTTTTCTCTTTGGCTGTGTAAATCAATCCGTAAGATATTATTCTTATAATTTTTCACTTATTTAACCTTTCAACGGGCAGTCGTGGCCGAGTGGTTAAGGCGACAGACTTGAAATCTGGTGGGATCTTCCCGCGCAGGTTCGAATCCTGCCAACTGCGGTTGTTAATTTTTCTCTTTGCCTGTTTAAATCAATCCGTAAGATATTTTTCTTATCATTTTTCACAAACTTATCTAGTTATCAGGCAGTCGTGGCCGAGTGGTTAAGGCGACAGACTTGAAATCTGTTGGGATCTTCCCGCGCAGGTTCGAATCCTGCCGACTGCGGTAGTTAATTTTTCTCTTTGGCTGTGTAAATCGATCCGTACCATATTATTCTTATAATTTTTCACTTATTTAACCTTTCAACGGGCAGTCGTGGCCGAGTGGTTAAGGTGACAGACTTAAAATCTGTTGGGATCTTCCCGCGCAGGTTCGAATTTTGCCGACTGTGGTTGTTAATTTTTCTCTTTGCCTGTTTAAATCAATCCGTAAGATATTATTCTTATCATTTTTCACAAATTTATCTAGTTATTAGGCGCGCGTGGCTGAGTGGTTAAGGCGACAGACTTGAAATCTGTTGGGTTCTTCCCGCGCAGGTTCGAGTCCTGCCGACTGCGGTTGTAAATTTTTTTCTTTGCCTGTTTAAATCAATCCGTAAGATATTATTCTTATCATTTTTCACAAATTTATCTAGTTATTAGGCAGTCGTGGCCGAGTGGTTAAGGCGACTGACTTGAAACCTGTTGGGATCTTCCCGCGCAGGTTCGAATCCTGCAACTAAGGTAGTTAATTTTTCTCTTTGGCTGTGTAAATCAATCCGTAAGATATTATTCTTATAATTTTTCACTTATTTAGCCATTTAACGGGCAGTCGTGGCCGAGTGGTTAAGGCGACAGACTTGAAATCTGTTGGGATCTTCCCGTGCAGGTTCGAATCCTGCCGACTGCGGTAGTTAATTTTTCTCTTTGGCTGTGTAAATCAATCCGTAAGATATTATTCTTATAATTTTTCACTTATTTAACCTTTCAACGGGCAGTCGTGGCCGAGTGGTTAAGGCGACAGACTTGAAATCTGGTGGGATCTTCCCGCGCAGGTTCGAATCCTGCCAACTGCGGTTGTTAATTTTTCTCTTTGCCTGTTTAAATCAATCCGTAAGATATTTTTCTTATCATTTTTCACAAACTTATCTAGTTATCAGGCAGTCGTGGCCGAGTGGTTAAGGCGACAGACTTGAAATCTGTTGGGATCTTCCCGCGCAGGTTCGAATCCTGCCGACTGCGGTAGTTAATTTTTCTCTTTGGCTGTGTAAATCGATCCGTACCATATTATTCTTATAATTTTTCACTTATTTAACCTTTCAACGGGCAGTCGTGGCCGAGTGGTTAAGGTGACAGACTTAAAATCTGTTGGGATCTTCCCGCGCAGGTTCGAATTTTGCCGACTGTGGTTGTTAATTTTTCTCTTTGCCTGTTTAAATCAATCCGTAAGATATTATTCTTATCATTTTTCACAAATTTATCTAGTTATTAGGCGCGCGTGGCTGAGTGGTTAAGGCGACAGACTTGAAATCTGTTGGGTTCTTCCCGCGCAGGTTCGAGTCCTGCCGACTGCGGTTGTAAATTTTTTTCTTTGCCTGTTTAAATCAATCCGTAAGATATTATTCTTATCATTTTTCACTTATTTAGCCATTTAACGGGCAGTCGTGGCCGAGTGGTTAATGCGACAGACTAGAAATCTGTTGGGATCTTCCCGCGCAGGTTCGAATCCTGCCGACTGCGGTAGTTAATTTTTCTCTTTGGCTGTGTAAATCAATCCGTAAGATATTATTCTTATAATTTTTCACTTATTTAGCCTTTCAACGGGCAGTCGTGGCCGAGTGGTTAAGGCGACAGACTTGAAATCTGGTGGGATCTTCCCGCGCAGGTTCGAATCCTGCCAACTGCGGTTGTTAATTTTTCTCTTTGCCTGTTTAAATCAATCCGTAAGATATTTTTCTTATCATTTTTCACAAACTTATCTAGTTATCAGGCAGTCGTGGCCGAGTGGTTAAGGCGACAGACTTGAAATCTGTTGGGATCTTCCCGCGCAGGTTCGAATCCTGCCGACTGCGGTAGTTAATTTTTCTCTTTGGCTGTGTAAATCAATCCGTACCATATTATTCTTATAATTTTTCACTTATTTATCTAGTTATTAGGCGCGCGTGGCTGAGTGGTTAAGGCGACAGACTTGAAATCTGTTGGGTTCTTCCCGCGCAGGTTCGAATCCTGCCGACTGCAGTTGTAAATTTTTTTCTTTGCCTGTTTAAATCAATCCGTAAGATATTATTCTTATCATTTTTCACTTATTTAGCCATTCAACGGGCAGTCGTGGCCGAGTGGTTAATGCGACAGACTAGAAATCTGTAGGGATCTTCCCGCGCAGGTTCGAATCCTGCCGACTGCGGTTGTAAATTTTTTTCTTTGCCTGTTTAAATCAATCCGTAAGATATTATTCTTATAATTTTTCACTTATTTAACCATTCAACGGGCAGTCGTGGCCGAGTGGTTAATGCGACAGACTAGAAATCTGTTGGGATCTTCCCGCGCAGGTTCGAATCCTGCCGACTGCAGTTGTTAATTTTTCTCTTTGCCTGTTTAAATCAATCCGTAAGATATTATTCTTATCATTTCTCACAAATTATCTATTTAATTGGCAGTCGTGGCCGAGTGGTTAAGGTGACAGACTAGAAATCTTTTGGGATCTTCCCGCGCAGGTTCGAATCCTAACGACTGCGGTAGTACATTTTTCTCTTTGGCTTTGTGAATCAATCCGTAAGATATTATCCTTATAATTTTTCACTTATTTAGCCTTTCAACGGGCAGTCGTGGCCGAGTGGTTAAGGCGACAGACTAGAAATCTATTTGGCTGTGTTAATCAATCCGTAAGATATTATTCTTATCATTTTACACAAATTATCCATTCAACGGGCAGTCGTGGCCGAGTGGTTAAGGCGACAGACTAGAAATCTATTGGGATCTTCCCGCGCAGGTTCGAATCCTGCCGACTGCGGTTGTTAATTTTTCTCTTTGCCTGTTTAAATCAATCCGTAAGATATTATTCTTATCATTTTTCAAAAATTTATCTAGTTATTAGGCAGTCGTGGCCGAACGGTTAAGGCGACAGACTTGAAATCGGGGAGTTCGCTGCTAGATTTGGTAGTGAACGGTTCGTCTTTTTTCGCTCAGTTTTCGCTAAGGCTGTTTGCCGCCTTTAAGTTGTTATTTTAGTTCAAGTTTTTTTTTCTTCTCTGTTAAAACCTTTTTTATCTAGTTTCGGTTTCTTGCGGGTGATTTCCCTCCTGGGTCTTCTGATCCAGGATGGATATTATTAAACGGTCGGTTTTTGTGGATTTTGAAGGAAAATTACCGAAGTTTGACGATGTTGCGGAGGCGGTGAAAATTCAATATGGTTTGGATGCGGTGAAATCTGTTGTTCCGTCCACGGGCGGCTACATTTTGGTATTTTCGTCTGAAACTTTGATTAATGATGCGATTGACACTGGGTTGGAGGTAGACAGCATTACTTATGCCATTTCGAGCGTCACCAAAAAAACTGTTACGGCAAATTTTTTCGGCCTTCCGGATTATGTTACTGATGAGGCGTTGCTGGCGAAGTTGACGATGATGGGCTGCGAAGTCAGAGGTACGATTTCGTGGCGGGAAAAAGCCGGGTTCTATTGTGGTATCCGATCAGTCCGTTTGACGCTCCCGGAAGGTAAATCAGCGTTACCTTACAGTCTTCGAGTTCCGGATGTCTTAAATAGAGAAAATTCTTACCGTGTCACTCATGAATCGCAAGTTAAAGTCTGTAATATGTGTCTGGCATCCGATCATTTATATAAGGATTGCCCTCAATTTATTTGCCGTAAATGTAAAACACAAGGTCATGCTGTGCGTAATTGCCCTACTTGGGAACGCCCTGCAGTGGAGATGAAGGGACAGGAGCGTGGACAACCCCCTGTCATTGTCGCGGGGGGATCGATTGATCAATTCGCTGAGGGTCGTAAGGATGGCCTCGATGGTCCTGGTTCATTGGGTGCCGGACACGAAGAAGTTCATATTGCCACTCCTAACGCAACGCCGATGTCTCAGGGAATGGGCGCCGACCAAGTGGGCCGCGTCAAACCGACTGGTGAAGCTCAAAGGGGTTCCAAGCACCGGATCTCATCTGGTGACACCGATTCAGCTACTAATCCGTCTACAGGTCCTCCGCACAAGATATTTCAGAAGTTGCCATCGGGTAAATGGACCCAAATTAATTTGAATCCAAATGCCGGTGAAAATTCTGACGATTAATGTAGGCGGTTTGCGCGATGTAGAGAAGATGCGAAAGTTGGTTTTGTGGGCGAAGCATTATGATGTGTTGTTGTTGCAAGAGACTCATTGGGAGGCGTGTCATGTAAGTACTTTTCGGACTTTTTTTTCGGGTGCGGTCTACGTGGACTTGAACTTGGACACCAAGTTTTGCGGTGTGGCAATTTGTATTTCGCGGTTACTTGATTTTAAAGAATGTAATTTGATAAGTTCTAACGAGGGCCGGTATATTTTTATTTCCGCTGAAATTGAAGGCGAGAAAGTTGATTTAGGTTCTGTTTATGCCCCAACCGATGCGGTCAATATATCTATTTTTATGCAAAATTTAATTCCCATTGTTCGTGTGTTAAATCGTCCGCTATTGGGCGGTGATTTTAATGATATTGTTTCTCGAGTTTTTGATCGGCGGTCGCCTGCCAAGATTACGGTGAGTGGAATGACGAATCTTCATCGCTGGGCCTCTTATCTCTCGTTGGTAGACATTTGGCGGCTGCAACATAAAAAAACATTCGATTATACGCGATCGGGGGTGGTTTTTGGTAACTTTGTGAGTTCTAGAATTGATTATTTTTTTGCTTTACATTCAGACGTATATAATATTTCAAAGTGTATGCATGTTTTTTGTAGTGTCTCTGACCATAAGGGTGTTTCTCTGATTTTTGAACCTAGTGGTATTCTTAGGGGGCCCGGAACTTGGAGTTTTAATTCTACTTTTTTAGAAGACGCACTTTTTTGCACGGCCATCGAGCGGACAGTTAAAAATAGTTATTCTTGGCCTTGTTATTTAACCGATATCTTTGAGTGGTATGATGCTTTAAAAGTTAAAATACGGGAGTACTGCATTTTTTACGGGCGTCACAAAGCGTTGATGAAGCGGGCTGTATGGGCGGACCTACAAAATAGGCTTCGAGACCTACAAGATTCGCCATTAAAAACAGATACGATTTTAGACGAAATAGCTGCGGTAACGAGTAAATTACGAGATATGGAAGAGAACGATTTGCAGGGTGCATTAGTTCGTTCGAGGTTGGAGTGGAGAGATTTGGGGGAACGCCCCACTCAGTATTTTTTGCGGCTGGAGAAATTTCGTCAGCGTCAACGTCAAATGACTTCTCTGACTCTCCCTTCGGGGGCGATTATTAGAGATCCTGCGTTAATAAGGGAGGAAGTGTTCCGTTTTTATTCGGAGTTGTATACACGAGGCGTTACGTCTCAAGCCGCTACTGACAATTTGAAGAATTTAATCTCAGGGAGGCTTACTGAAGGTGACCGCGATTCCTGCGAAGCCGTCGTGACCTGGAGCGACATTTACACGGAGTTAACTAATTTGGCCGGAGGGAAGGCCCCCGGTAGAGATGGCTTTACCAATGAGTTCCTGCGTTTCTTTATCCCTCTAATTAAAGATGACTTTATGCGCTTGGTTGCCGAATGCGAAGCCCGTGGCCTTTTGCCGAATAGCATGCGAGAAGGGATGGTGGTTTTGTTGCCTAAATCGGGGGATTTGACTCTTCTGAAAAATTGGAGGCCAATTACCCTATTGAATGGCGATAGGAAACTCCTTGCTAAGGTTTTTACTCGCCGTGTTTCGCCGCTTTTACCTTTAATTACGTCACCGTGTCAAACTGGTGGCATTCGTGGGCGTACCATTTCCGATACTCCTCGTTTTCTGTCTGATGTCATGGAGTTTTTAAAAATGGAAAATAGGCCAGGGATTTTTCTTCAACTCGATTTGTTAAAAGCGTTCGATCGGGTGGAATGGCCGTATCTATTTGCAATCTTAGAAGCCTTTGGTTTCGGCGCACGCTTCCGCGCTTGGATTCAGATGTTTTTAATTGGCGCCAAGACAGCTATTAAGCTTCATGGATATGTTACCGATTCTTTTGTCATTAGCCGCTCGGTTCGTCAAGGGTGTCCGCTCAGTCCTTTGCTGTACGTTCTATCATCTGAACCTTTTTGCGCCTTACTCGAAACGGACAAACGTATATGTCGGATAATGCTCACGGACTTAACACCGTCCCCTGTGGTGTTTCAACATATTGATGACACTTCCATTCTCGTCACTGGGCCTAGGGATGTTACTTACCTTTTGGAGGATATTGAACTTTATTGCCAGTCTTCGGGAGCTGCCATCAATCTTGCAAAAAGTTCTGGTTGTTGGCTCGGCTCCTTGCGATTTCACGCGGACCAGACTGTGGCTGGGCTTGTTATTAGCGCCCGTTCAATAAAGGTATTGGGCGTGACCTTGGGCTATGACCATGACGTCGTTGCCACGATGAACTGGGAGGGCCGGTATGAAAAATTTAAAAATGTCCTACACGTTTGGAAGGGTCGTAGTCTGACCATTTTTGGGAAAGTCATTATCATTAACGTGTTAGGAGCGTCGATATTGTGGCATATTCTGGAGGTTTTTGATTTACCGGACCGCTGGTTTTCTGATTTTAAGCGGCTCATGTTGGATTTTATTTGGAAGGATCGCCCACATTCTATATCGTACGAAACCTTAACTCGCCATAAGAGTCAAGGCGGGTTTGGATTAATCAATCTTCGGATCAAACAGAAGGTACTTCGTCTGAAGGAATGTTTGCAGCTCGCTACCGGGTCCAAGCCTTCGCATGTCGCATGCGTTGCGTCTCGGTTCTTTGACGAATATGGCGGCGGACTTCGCCAGGGTCTCTCAATGCTACGGATTAGAATTGAACGTCGTCTGCTTTGCGCTATCCCGAAACGCCATGGATCAATGTTATTGGCTTGGAAAGAGTTCTTGGCTCTCACGCGATGGACCTTGGTTCCTTTGACCAACCCTATTATGGAGCCCCTATTTTATAACTCAAATCTTTTAATCACGAACATTTCTTTGGCTGAGCGGCGTCTTCTTGCTTCTTGTGGCGTGGTCTACCTGAAAGATATTTGCTACGAGGTCATCCTGGGGTTTCTTCCGGATGAAGCCTTTTTGGAATTGACCGCAGATTCCGGAATCGGTCGCCGTCGGTTGTTGCAAATTTTTCAAAGGATCAAAGATTCTCTCCCTCCCGCGGTACATCGAGTGATACATAGTAAAGAGGTCTACGAGCTTGAGACACGGCCAACGTTCGCGCTGGTCGCGGACACAGGGATCTCTGTGGAATTGTACAAAATTACATCTACGTCAATTTCCAAAACTTTCAATGCCGTAACCCCGATTCCGGAATCGAATGGTGAAGAACGTTGGCGGGCTTACTTCGGGGCCCTTTACAGAAGTTCCGGGTTCCATCACTTGTCAATTCTACGTTGGGTCCCCGATTGTCAAGTATGAATCTCCGAGTGTATCATATGGGGTTCATGGTCAAGCAGCGGCTATTTCGCGCCGGCATAACAGACGATGATCAGTGCCCGCTATGTGGCCTTGAAAAGGAGTCAGTTTCGCATTTATTTTTGGAATGTCAAGATACGCACGAATGGCTCGATTGGTTATTTTCTTCAGTGTTGTCGCTGTACACGCTGTTTGGTGAAAAGGACATGTGGACGCGTTATATCGTCTTTGGACTCAAGCCTAAAACTGCGGACTCTAAAGAGCATTGGGAGGTCGCTTCCATATTAACTGCTATTGCCAAAGAAGCCATTTGGAGTAATCGTTGTTTGTACAATTTGGGGCAGATAACCAATAAGCGTACGCTTTTTTCCCGTTTTCGTGCTCTCATAAAAACTGAGGCTCGGTACCGCGTGCAATGGCTACTCCTTCATAAGCCGGGTTGTACACTCTGTTTGAAAAGTCTTCGACAGCTGAAATTTATGCCCTCTTTTTAATTCTGCTAGAAAACTATAATAGATAGCTCGATGAAACCAATTGCAACTTTTATTTATTTTTCAATATCTTTCGTTATTTATCGGTTTCATCCGCCAAAAATTAATAGTTTGGTGGGAACCGTCAAAACTCATTTTTGACACCTATTTAAATATTGGTTCTACGGCACTGACTCGCGCGTTTTTGAATTCACAGTGGTCGGTTCATATTTAGAAAGTGGAAAAATTATCCCTCTACAATCAACGGTTGAGAAGTTATCGCGTTTCCAAACTTTCGTCGAAACTAGGAAACACCTAAAATGCATCAAGCGATTATAAATAACGCAACTTCGACGAAAATATGGAAACGCGATAACTTCTCAACCGTTGGTTGTAGAGGGATAATTTTTCCACTTTCTAAATATGAACCGACCACTGTGAATTCAAAAACGCGCGAGTCAGTGCCGTAGAACCAATATTTATTAAGTTGTCAAAAATGAGTTTTGACGGTTCCCGCCAAACTATTAATTTTTGGCGGACGAAACCGATAAATAACGAAAGATATTAGAAAATAAATAAAAGTTGCAATTGGTTTCATCGAGCTATCTATTATAGTTTTCTAGCAGAATTAAAAAGAGGGCAAAAATTTCAGCTGTCGAAGACTTTTCAAACAGAGTGTACGGCCGCAATAGATATTTTTCGTAACATATGAGGGGTCAATAATCTTGGAGATATCCTTATGGTCTTTAATATTTAAAGTACTTTATTGAAATGTGTATTTTGTTGTATTTGCAGTAGTTATTATTTTCTATAACTGAGGATTTTTTATCAATGATATTTTGCTTATTTATTTGTCATGTTGTTTCTAACTTCAATTGTGTAATGCTTTTAATAACACTGCTTCACATATATATAACATTGCTGGATGTACGTAGGTTTAAATTGTTAAATTTGTTTTAAATATTAACACTGTGCAATAATGCATGTAACAAAATAAAAATTTTAAATAATAAAAAAAAGCGCCTGTCTAGTAAACAGGAGATCCTGGGTAAAAAAAAAAAAAAAAAAAAGCGACAGACTTGAAATCTGTTGGGGTCTTCCCGCGCAGGTTCGAGTCCTGCCGACTGCGGTTGTAAATTTTTCTCTTTGGCTGTGTAAATCAATCCGTAAGATATTATTCTTATAATTTTTCACTTATTTAACCTTTCAACAGGCAGTCGTGGCCGAGTGGTTAAGGCGACAGACTAGAAATCTGTTGGGATCTTCCCGCGCAGGTTCGAAACCTGCCGACTGCGGTTGTTAATTTTTCTATTTGGCTGTTTAAAAAAATCCGTAAGATATTATTCTTATCATTTCTCACAAATTTTCCAATTACTTGGCAGTCGTGGCCGAGTGGTTAAGGCGACAGACTTGAAATTCGTTGGGATCTTCCCGCGCAGGTTCGAATCCTAACGACTGCGGTAGTAAATTTTTCTCTTTGGCTTTGTGAATCAACCCGTAAGATATTATTCTTATAATTTTTCACTTATTTAGCCTTTCAACGGGCAGTCGTGGCCGAGTGGTTAAGGCGACAGGCTACAAATCTATTTGGCTGTGTTAATCAATCCGTAAGATATTATTCTTATCATTTTACACAAATTATCTATTTAAAAGGCAGTCGTGGCCGAGTGGTTAAGGCGACAGACTAGAAATCTGTTGGGATCTTCCCGCGCAGGTTCGAATCCTGCCGACTGCGGTTGTTAATTTTTCTCTTTGCCTGTTTAAATCAATCCGTAAGATATTATTCTTATCATTTTTCACAAATTTTTCTAGTTATTAGGCAGTCGTGGCCGAGTGGTTAAGGCGACAGACTTGAAATCTGTTGGGATCTTCCCGCGCAGGTTCGAATCCTGCAACTGCGGTAGTTAGTTTTTCTCTTTGGCTGTTTAAATCAATCCGTAAGATATTATTCTTATCATTTTTCACAAATTATCTAGTTATTAGGCATGCGTGGCCGAGTGGGTAAGGTGACAGACTTGAAATCTGTTAAGATCTTCCCGCGCAGGTTCGAATCCTGCCGACTGCGGTTGTTAATTTTTCTCTTTGCCTGTTTAAATCAATCCGTAAGATATTATTCTTATCATTTTTCACAAATTATCTAGTTATTAGGCATGCGTGGCCGAGTGGGTAAGGTGACAGACTTGAAATCTGTTGGGATCTTCCCGCGCAGGTTCGAATCCTGCCGTCTGCGGTTGTTAATTTTTCTCTTTGCCTGTTTAAATCAATCCGTAAGATATTATTCTTATAATTTTTCACTTAATCAGCCATTTAACGGGCAGTCGTGGCCGAGTGGTTAAGGCGACAGACTAGAAATCTGTTGGGATCTTCCCGCGCAGGTTCGAATCCTGCCGACTGTGGTTGTTAATTTTTCTCTTTGCCTGTTTAAATCAATCCGTAAGATATTATTCTTATCATTTCTCACAAATTTGCCATTTAATTGGCAGTCGTGGCCGAGTGGTTAAGGTGACAGACTAGAAATCTTTTGGGATCTTCCCGCGCAGGTTCGAATCCTGCCGACTGCGGTTGTTAATTTTTCTCTTTGGCTTTGTGAATCAATCCGTAAGATATTATTCTTAAAATTTTTCACTTATTTAGCCTTTCAACGGGCAGTCGTGGCCGAGTTGTTAAGGCGACAGACTAGAAATCTATTTGGCTGTGTTAATCAATCCGTAAGATATTATTCTTATCATTTTACACAAATTATCCATTTAATAGGCAGTCGTGGTCGAGTGGTTAAGGCGACAGACTTGAAATCTGTTGGGATCTTCCCGCGCAGGTTCGAATCCTGCCGACTGCGGTTGTTAATTTTTCTCTTTGCCTGTTTAAATCAATCCGTAAGATATTATTCTTATCATTTTTCACAAATTTATCTAGTTATTAGGCAGTAGTGGCCGAGTGGTTAAGGCGACAGACTTGAAATCTGTTGGGGTCTTCCCGCGCAGGTTCGAGTCCTGCCGACTGCGGTTGTAAATTTTTCTCTTTGGCTGTGTAAATCAATCCGTAAGATATTATTCTTATAATTTTTCACTTATTTAACCTTTCAACTGGCAGTCGTGGCCGAGTGGTTAAGGCGACAGACTAGAAATCTGTTGGGATCTTCCCGCGCAGGTTCGAAACCTGCCGACTGCGGTTGTTAATTTTTCTATTTGGCTGTTTAAAAAAATCCGTAAGATATTATTCTTATCATTTCTCACAAATTTTCCATTTACTTGGCAGTCGTGGCCGAGTGGTTAAGGCGACAGACTTGAAATTCGTTGGGATCTTCCCGCGCAGGTTCGAATCCTAACGACTGCGGTAGTAAATTTTTCTCTTTGGCTTTGTGAATCAACCCGTAAGATATTATTCTTATAATTTTTCACTTATTTAGCCTTTCAACGGGCAGTCGTGGCCGAGTGGTTAAGGCGACAGGCTACAAATCTATTTGGCTGTGTTAATCAATCCGTAAGATATTATTCTTATCATTTTACACAAATTATCTATTTAAAAGGCAGTCGTGGCCGAGTGGTTAAGGCGACAGACTAGAAATCTGTTGGGATCTTCCCGCGCAGGTTCGAATCCTGCCGACTGCGGTTGTTAATTTTTCTCTTTGCCTGTTTAAATCAATCCGTAAGATATTATTCTTATCATTTTTCACAAATTTTTCTAGTTATTAGGCAGTCGTGGCCGAGTGGTTAAGGCGACAGACTTGAAATCTGTTGGGATCTTCCCGCGCAGGTTCGAATCCTGCAACTGCGGTAGTTAATTTTTCTCTTTGGCTGTTTAAATCAATCCGTAAGATATTATTCTTATCATTTTTCACAAATTATTTAGTTATTAGGCATGCGTGGCCGAGTGGGTAAGGTGACAGACTTGAAATCTGTTAAGATCTTCCCGCGCAGGTTCGAATCCTGCCGACTGCGGTTGTTAATTTTTCTCTTTGCCTGTTTAAATCAATCCGTAAGATATTATTCTTATCATTTTTCACAAATTATCTAGTTATTAGGCATGCGTGGCCGAGTGGGTAAGGTGACAGACTTGAAATCTGTTGGGATCTTCCCGCGCAGGTTCGAATCCTGCCGTCTGCGGTTGTTAATTTTTCTCTTTGCCTGTTTAAATCAATCCGTAAGATATTATTCTTATAATTTTTCACTTAATTAGCCATTTAACGGGCAGTCGTGGCCGAGTGGTTAAGGCGACAGACTAGAAATCTGTTGGGATCTTCCCGCGCAGGTTCGAATCCTGCCGACTGTGGTTGTTAATTTTTCTCTTTGCCTGTTTAAATCAATCCGTAAGATATTATTCTTATCATTTCTCACAAATTTGCCATTTAATTGGCAGTCGTGGCCGAGTGGTTAAGGTGACAGACTAGAAATCTTTTGGGATCTTCCCGCGCAGGTTCGAATCCTGCCGACTGCGGTTGTTAATTTTTCTCTTTGGCTTTGTGAATCAATCCGTAAGATATTATTCTTAAAATTTTTCACTTATTTAGCCTTTCAACGGGCAGTCGTGGCCGAGTTGTTAAGGCGACAGACTAGAAATCTATTTGGCTGTGTTAATCAATCCGTAAGATATTATTCTTATCATTTTACACAAATTATCCATTTAATAGGCAGTCGTGGTCGAGTGGTTAAGGCGACAGACTTGAAATCTGTTGGGATCTTCCCGCGCAGGTTCGAATCCTGCCGACTGCGGTTGTTAATTTTTCTCTTTGCCTGTTTAAATCAATCCGTAAGATATTATTCTTATCATTTTTCACAAATTTATCTTGTTATTAGGCAGTAGTGGCCGAGTGGTTAAGGCGACAGACTTGAAATCTGTTGGGGTCTTCCCGCGCAGGTTCGAGTCCTGCCGACTGCGGTTGTAAATTTTTCTCTTTGGCTGTGTAAATCAATCCGTAAGATATTATTCTTATAATTTTTCACTTATTTAACCTTTCAACTGGCAGTCGTGGTCGAGTGGTTAAGGCGACAGACTTGAAATCTGTTGGGATCTTCCCGCGCAGGTTCGAATCCTGCCGACTGCGGTTGTTAATTTTTCTATTTGGCTTTTTAAAAAAATCCGTAAGATATTATTCTTATCATTTCTCACAAATTTTCCATTTAATTGGCAGTCGTGGCCGAGTGGTTAAGGCGTCAGACTTGAAATTCGTTGGGATCTTCCCGCGCAGGTTCGAATCCTAACGACTGCGGTAGTAAATTTTTCTCTTTGGCTTTGTGAATCAACCCGTAAGATATTATTCTTATAATTTTTCACTTATTTAGCCTTTCAACGGGCAGTCGTGGCCGAGTGGTTAAGGCGACAGACTACAAATCTATTTGGCTGTGTTAATCAATCCGTAAGATATTATTCTTATCATTTTACACAAATTATCTATTTAATAGGCAGTCGTGGCCGAGTGGTTAAGGCGACAGACTTGAAATCTGTTGGGATCTTCCCGCGCAGGTTCGAATCCTGCCGACTGCGGTTGTTAATTTTTCTATTTGGCTGTTTAAAAAAATCCGTAAGATATTATTCTTATCATTTCTCACAAATTTTCGATTTAATTGGCAGTCGTGGCCGAGTGGTTAAGGCGACAGACTTGAAATTCGTTGGGATCTTCCCGCGCAGGTTCGAATCCTAACGACTGCGGTAGTAAATTTTTCTCTTTGGCTTTGTGAATCAACCCGTAAGATATTATTCTTATAATTTTTCACTTATTTAGCCTTTCAACGGGCAGTCGTGGCCGGGTGGTTAAGGCGACAGACTAGAAATCTGTTGGGATCTTCCCGCGCAGGTTCGAATTCTGCCGACTGCGGTTGTTAATTTTTCTATTTGGCTGTGTTAATCAATCCGTAAGATATTATTTTTATCATTTTTCACAAAGGACATCGCACTTCTTCTATGGGATTTGGCTTTTCTGAAATTGCAACATGTTGTTAAGCTTGATAAAAGTAGCAAAATTGTCCATTGTCAATTTTCCCTAGCTCCTATAGTTTGTCCAGTATCAGCGCTCAAAGGTGGACAAAACTTAGTGTAGTCTATTTGTTTAAAGAATTCAGCGCTTATCGGTTAGCGTTCTACGTTCGCGCGTCGCTAGTCCGGGCTCACTATCAATAAAGTTTTCTTGCTAAGATTTTTACACCTCTACTTCATTATTCATTATTTATTTTCTTGCAACTTATTATTCGATGCTTTTTTTTACGTGGAATAATTTATTGATCAATATTTTATGAGCAATAATAAAAGAAAACATAACATAAAATAAATACTTAAGAAATCAGAATATATATGATTAACCGTTTCGATGAATCCCCCATTCAACACTCGCTGATAGGAAAGAAACAGTCACATCACAACATATCAAACACTTATTTAACGATTTTGGTCACATAGTCGTCTAAGGTCACGATCAAACGACAGTTAAAACTCAATATTTAATTATTTATTTACTGAGTTCGTTCATCGTGCGATCAGAAAGTAACCAAATCCGACGCTCTGTTTTGGGAAGTACCGCGAATGTTGGCAAGAAAACTCTATTGATAGTGAGCCAGGACTAGCGACGTGCGAACCTTGAACGCTAACCAATCGGCCGTAACCTCTTTTAACAAATGGACTATACTAAGTTTTGTCCACTTTTGACCGCTGATACTGGACAAACTATAGGAGCTAGGGGAAAATGGCAATGGACAATTTTGCTCCTTTGATCAAGCTTAACATTAGGTTTCAATTTCAGAAAAATCTGTCGAAAGCCAAATCCCATAGAAGAAGTGCGATGTCCTTTATACAGTTAATGGGCAGTCGTGGCCGAGTGGCTTAAGCCCGTCGCACACTGGACGGTTGCTCGTCCTAGCAACCGTTGTTGCCACCGTCAACGTTGCTCGTATCGACGACCATATATCGCACATTACAATAGCCTAAACTCGCGCTGACGCTGGCGACCTGCAGCTGTCCGGACGTACGTGCGTTTCTTACCGACTTCAACTTGCCTGAACATTTTGACGCTCCTCTCAGCTTCGGTCTCAGACGTCACTACATTCCTTCTTTTGATATCCAATAAGCATACCGGGGGAAGGGGTACGCACCGTACGCTAGATTTTTCCGCCAAAAATAGAGAAGGCACCACGCCACGAAACACGTGTTTTCTTTTTGTTGAATTTAATTATTATCAGCCGGCTTATATTGGGGCAGATGCCATAATGTCAATTATTTATGAAAATAATGAGGGGCGTGAAAAAGCAATGAATGATGAAAATGACTGTGGTAGTTTAGATTGTAATTTAACCCTTTAATAACCCGGGTGTTTTTTTTTTCATATTTATAATATAATAAATATCACAAAATTATTATAATATTTAAAGAGAACAATGATAAATGAAATCAAAATAGCTATACGAAACTATATTCATGCCCGCGCGACAGACACGACAGATATCAAAACAAACGACTGCGCGCGCATCCGTTGGTGTTCCTGTTTCCTATGGTAGCAGCCGGCTAGTGTGTGATTCGACGAAAATGAAGCCAACGTTCTTTCGCGCTGACGACAAAAACGTGTTTTGAAAAAAATTGATATCCGGCGCCAGCGTCAACTTGAAGAAATTTTATTCCAGTGTGCGACGGGCTTAAGGCGACAGACTAGAAATCTGTTGGGGTCTTCCCGCTTTGAAAGTTTAGATGGCTTGAACTAAACCTAGCAATTCCCGAACTGGCAATATGTTGGAGAAACAGTTAACCAGATCTTTATTTAAACGGTGAGGGACCGAGGGTAGCAGTGCACTTATGGACAATTGCCGTTCACCAACGCTTCTATTTTTACCCTGACCCCATTTACATATCCCTCATTACGCTAGCTTCGTCATACGTCTGCGCGACACAATTTTCAATTTTTAAACCGCTCTCCCTTAGAAGACTAATTATGGCCAAACTAATGGTTTCTGAATCAAACTTGTGCAAATCTGTATATCCTAAAAATCTTTCTACGACGTCTTTTTCTTTTCTTGTATACCTTATAACATTCATTATTGTTCCACCCCTGAATTGTCTCTAGTTTCATCTGCAATTACTGAATAAAATCTACAAGATTCATTGACCACTTGCGCACGCATCCTCCTCACTACATTTTCACTTACATTGATCAGTTCATTTTTAATTTGTCCATAGGTATATTTGGCATTGTTGTGCATGCTATCGCACTTGGCTTTCAAATCAGGACATTTTCTTTTTAGTAGATCTAAAATTTCAGCGAAATTCCCCCTATTTCCATTTTCTTCATTAGATCTATGACCCCTTAGCGCTAGGTCTTGTTGAGCAGATAGCACATCTCTATTTCTAATTACCTGAAGCCTATGATGGTCATTGACCTGAGACGCAATTGAACCACTTGATTTAGTAGATTCTAAATAATCTAAGTATTTTTTATGGGATTTTTGGTGAAAATATTAACAGAACTAAAATGCTCTTCAAATGTTTTCGCAATATTTTTCCAATCCGAAAACCCATTAACAATACCGGTCTTTCTGGTGGCAACAAAAACAATAAACTTTATCCTTTACTACGGAGTATTCGGGCATTTTATATTTCTCATACCAAAAAAATTGAAACCTTGGTTTTTATCACCAATTAAAGTTTTAGGTATAGAAGTTCTTTTAGGCTGAACGGGCAGACAATCCTTACTTAAACAAATATCAATCACTAAGACGTCTGAGATCTCGCAAGCTTTAACGATTTCCTTAGCAGGACTATAACGTTTGCCTTAGTAGGACTAAAGTTTCCTTTGTAGGACTAAAGGTTTCCACTATTTCAACTTCACTCGGTGCATAATGGTTTTCTGCAATACCTTGATTAAAAACGCTAAAAACGTTTCATTGCATCTTTCTGAATGCTATCTTCTAAGACTTCTCTTTTACGTTTTTGCCGTTTTTGAGCCCCCGAAATATGTTTTTTGCCGCTCATTGGTAATTTTCACTAAATACTAACTGAAACTTTTTACTTAACTATTAAGTAAAATTATTTAGCTATTTGTTATTTGTTTATATTTTAAGCAAGCACATTAAGGCCTGTTTAAAACTCGAATAGGTAAAAGTCCGCTCTTCTCGCAAAGAAATCCAAACAAAATATACTATAGCCTAAAATTAATTGACACAGAGATCTGTATGTATAGCTCGTTCTAACGCTCAATACGAAATGAAATGAAAATATTAAACTATTTAATGTATTAGCTTGAATATTGACACCTAGCGGCCAATGTTTTCCAAAACAATTAAGTCCCAAGCTTTAAATAGGCACATTATTAACACATTTTGAGGGCCCTATTGGAAAGTTTTTGAAATTTTGGGGCCCCCAAGTAGGCCCAAAATATTTCGACGTAGGCCCGTGACTACCTGTGCCTATTGCTGGTGACGCTACTTAAAGCCGACATAAACTTCGAAACAAGCCACGTACATAACTGATAAAAATGTTGCAATATACGTACATCTTAATCGCTTTTATCAATTTTAGTAGCCTTTTCGTAGTTCGTAATTTGAGCCTTAAAAAGCGTCCAATTTGCGTAAACATCGCCATCAAAAGATAAAGGTGGTGGAGGAGGTATAGCTGAAGAAGTGGCCATATTGTTAACGTACGTGTTTGACCTAGATTTGAATCGATGCGTCGTCGAGACTGAAAAATAATCCCCGTGGCGTAAGCCTTCACTCTTAAAAAGGTTGGGTTGTTTTCAACCCAAGATGGGTTAAAATTCAACCCAAACCTGGGTCCGTATTTACCCAGCCCAAAATTTGGGTTGTTTAGAATCAACCCATTAAAGGTTAAAAATTCAACTTGATTTTGGGTTGAAATCTACCCCGCCTTGGGCAGGGCCGTGCAGAGGGGGGCAGGGGGGGCAAAATCCCCGGGGCCCGGATGAAAAAGGCCCATGAGCGGGGCCCGTAGTGGTAGGGCCCATCGAAGAGGCTCAAGCGGGGGTGCAAATCGAAGGGGCCCGCTAGTAACTTTGACCCCGGTCCTGTTCCCCGACCTTTTGTAATCACACTGGGATCTCCGGTGCCAGCTGTGCCGGGTTACTTGAACTGCTGTGTGCTCTCCGTTTCCCTTTAGGAGCTCTCTCCAAAGGGTTTGACTCTTTACCTACGTAGGTAGGGCGTTGGCTGGAGTTGCTACAGCATCCACTCTTAATCCCACTGCTGTGTGTGAAATGGGGATTGGTCCACCCATTGCTGCTCTTTCTGCTGGGTTGAGTGGCTTGCGTCAACGGTGCGACCACCAGTAATAGAGTACTGCTATCCATGCTGGATTTGTCACCTGTCCGGGCTAGGAATTCTATGATGATAGGCCTCCGGTTGTATGGTCTCTGTTACTAGGTACACCGGGCTATAAATTCTTTCACACTGGCTACGGGCCTGGGTATTGTAACAAATATTTAGGCGCTTTAGCGCGACGACTTGTTTTGTAAATAAATTCCAATATCCGTCTAACCAACAACTTTCATTTCCAAGTATATATATTTTTAAACTCAGCTATTGTAATCATCTTTTAAAATATTTTTGGGGGGAAAATCCTGGCTCTCTATCTATTGTATTGTATCTAGTTGAAATATGTATAGTAACGCTCCTGGCTAAATGGGGGGTAGTAATGTAGAAGACTCGATGGCGATTCTCGGACAATATCCGCTAGCCCGAATATAGGCAGCGGGGGCACGTGGTGACAATCAGTTCTTGGATACTGTCGCTCGAAGTGAGTCAAGAAGGTAACTAACTATGCTCGGGTACAAGTTTAAAAAGTATCGCGCAGAAAAAGCTCTTTGAAGCCCTGTCCGTCGTGGATCAGCTAGAAGCGGTATTCGAAACCAACTACGCCGAAGTATCGTTAGACGTCGGCCGGTAATCAGAATCGAGCAGCAAGGTCGCCTCGCCATGGAGCAGCCATCCGTAGGACGCCCGTCACTGATGAGCCTGTAGCTGTGGTGCACTAGATGATTACCCGAAGTAAAGAACTCCTTCCCGGCTTCATCGCCGTACCATTGTAACATAAAATAATGGACTTATGGCATTTAGCCGTTACATTAAGACGTTCTTAGCTCTCGTTAGATATATTTCAAAAACCCTAATTATTATTCCGTGGAATTCAGTTTATTTTTCTCCAGGGAGTGTTTCCGCATGTGGGGTAGTTTACGAAGCTCGCGCGGGACGTGAGTGGAGTAATTGACTCCATATTCGACCATTCCCTAAGATTCCCATTGTGTGTAGGGGAGTGATGACTCCGTAGGCCTAGGGGTCCCGCTTCCCGCTTCCTCGCACCAAAGTCGTTCACTATTGTCCGCTTAAAGCGATAGCTGCTGCTGTCTTTTCCCCCCTTGCGTAAAAAGTAATGCCATTGTATTTTAAAGTATTTCTACCGTAAAATGAAGGTCAAATGTGGCCATCTCCTTATCTTTCCTTAACCCCGCGAATAGGGGTTTTTCCCCGAGTTCTTCGGTTTCCCCTTCCATAAAAACTTGTCTAGGTTAACGGTAATAGTTACTGTAGGGAGCTGTTGGCTCGATCTCGTGGCATGCAGGGCTTACCACCACCCTCCTACGCATTGTAACCCGGCCACCTGAATTAATGGCTTCAAAAGTCGCTCGATGACTTAGGCCTAGGGTGGTGCCTTGGGTATTAGCCTAGTTGATTATTATTATTATTATTATTTATTATTAATACTTGTTCTTTCTTTAACTTTTCTAAATATGGTTTGCCAGCGGATTTATAAATGTATCCCACATGTTGAAAAGTGTCGCGTATGCTTCCCAAATGTTGAAGGTGTACCGATGTTTCCCAAATGTTGAAAGTGTACCGATGATTGTGTGTTCCCCATATGCCACGAGATTTTCCACGTGTGTGTCCCAGGTGTAAGGGGTGTGACCCCTTCACCAATTGGGTAATAAAAGGTCAGCCCCCTTGCCGACGATTTGGTATTGAAAACAATGACGCCAATGACGCTCCGTTGATGGACAGGAGGCTCGAACAAAACTAAGCTGCAGAGCCGATAACCCTAAGTTTTTCATAAGTCATGCTTGGAACTTGACTTCTACTCGGAGCTGAAACCTTGCCTACGACGATCGCGTCAAATGACATAACTTTTGCCCTAAGTGGTATAATATCAGTTGTGCTCGGTCTCCGGCTAAACTTAGATGCGGACTCGCGTAAAACTCTAACTCGCTGAGTCAGAGGATCCGACCGTGCGTCGACCCAAGCTGTTGTGCGGGCAGGTAGCGGTGGTGCGTGAGCGTGTGATCCATCTGCGTCCAACAAGATCTCCAATGAGTGCGCTGCCGCAGTGAACCAAGGCAAGTGGACGATGACGAGGTATAAAAACCGTTGACTTTTAATGTATATATTGTGGGAATTGATGTATGGGAAATTGTTTATGTTGCGTTATTTATTTTATGTTTGAGTGTTTAATTTCCGTTTGTTTCGCCCTATTAAACCCTGGTAAAACCATTTAAATCTAAATTTAATGATAGTTGTAAGCTTACCATTTTCTAGACCAGCAGCTACGCTATCTCCAATAGTGAACGATACGCGTTTCACCCGGGACGAACTTAATTGTAACGGCAGAAAAGGTAAGTTAGCCATGGTGCGATCAACCCTTTATTGCGAATAGAAGGGTACGTGTAAAAGTCACGTAAGTTACGTTACAAAATGGGGGCCCAGCCGGGATTTTCAGATACACCATTTGTGTTGTTAGTGACTTTAATTTTATTGCCAGGTTTCACATGCCTGCGACTGTCTCGTTATTTCCAGGCTGCGTAAATTTGTTAATGATAATGAATTTAATGATTTCGTTAGTGGGGCAGAGGATGACTAGTGGTCGCTAAGGGAGTTAGAATTGGGATGGAAGGAAGGTTTTAATGCTACAAAAGTAATGTGACGTTATTCTTGGGATTCTTGCGGGGAATTTTGTTGTTGTTTAGTTGAAATAGTGTTTAGTAGGAATAGTTGAAAGATTTTGCTGCTTAGTTGTGTCGTAGTTACATAAGTTGGAATAGAGAAAGCTGCTTGATATACCCACAGTGTACCCCTTGGATAACCGATTATAGTTGTGACGATTGTCTCAGAGCGTATTATCATTACGATAGTGAAACCAGTAGATACCAGTTCTACCCCAAACGCTGCCATGGGTTTGCTCAGAACTCCCACAAATTCGCGACCCGGATCGCCGGTTCCGATAAACCAGTTGTCTTCCCACCCATCCTCCCCAGCCTTGCTTAGTAATGTTCCGGCACAAAGTAATGCCGCTTTGGTGCAGGGAATTAATACCCAGTTGCCAGGAAATAATTCCCCGATAAATGTTCAGACGCCCGCGGGAAGTCAGGGTCCCACCGGAAGTGCCCCGGTGTTGGCCGGTGGAAGCCCCAGCCCATCCAGTGGAGTCTCAGGGACGGTGACTATAAGTACGGATGTATTAGATAGGATTATGACCCAGTTACAATCCCTCTCTGCTGCTCAAGCTGCGATGCAAGGGGTAATAGCTGGCATGCAGTACAACCCGCTCCCCAATGCGGTTATAGCACAGCCGGTGGTAACTCCCCCAGCTCAGGCCGTTGTTAATCCCCCAGCTCAGTCCGTAGTTAATTCCCCAGTTCCGAATGTTATTAATTCCCCAGCGCCGAATGTTATTAATCCCCCCGTGATAAATGCTATTAATCCTCCCGTGCAGACTATAATTAACCCTATACCAATGCCGCAACAACCGTTCTCCAGTTCGTCTTTTGTTTGGTCAAACCCCCTACCGCCCCCTACCTATGCTGGAAACGCGACTGACACGGGCCCCAAAGATTTCCTCCGAAGGGCCCGTCAAGTCATGAACACTACCAATGACCCCGAGGATATTTTCATCCACCGCTGGATGCCGAATATGTTGACCGGGCCAGCGGCGGACTGGTTTCACGCGGAACCACGCTTTAGATCGTGGGATGAGTTTGAACGAAAGATGAGAGAAACATTTGAAAGGGCGTCAAATGACAATTACGTTAGAGATAAGATAGCTGATATGCGTCAAGGGTTGAATGAGGGGGTGAGTACTTTCGCCTCGCGGATGCAGGCCTGTTTTGGCCAGTTAAATGTCCCCCTTAGTCCTAGCGAGCAGGCCCGTTTAGTTTTTAGAAATTTGCGACCCGATATTAAAATTTACCTAACCACTAAAACTTTTAATAATCTGAGAGATCTCATAGATAGTGTAGAGGCAGTTGAGCGATTGAATGCGATGACCTTCGCTGCTAGACCCCCGCTGTCCCCGGGATATCCCCCGTTTACTTCTTCGGGACGTGGACCGCAACAGCCTGCACCCCCGTCGGATGCCGGTATTTCGTGCTATATTTGTGGAAACCCCGGCCATTTTTCGCGCAATGGTAGTAGACGCGCGAGACCTCCTACCACCCCCAACGCGCCAGACCCTTCAACGTTTTTTAGGAATGGCGTCTACTATAACCCTAGCATGACATGCTATAATTGCCAAGGGGTTGGACATATAGCCTTGTTTTGTCCGAAGAAAGGTGGGACCCAGCTCTCGGGAAACGGAAAAGCGGACTCCCGGAAAGAAACCCCCGCGGGCTCGTCCGCGTCTCAGCAATAAAAGAGAGAGAAAATTCAGGGGGACGCGCGGCGTGTCATTCTAAAAGGGGTACTTTCAAGTTGACGGGGGGGCAAGATTTTCTTGATATTTTTATTGGAAGCATTCCGTGCGCGGCGTTAGTGGATCCAGGGTCCTCTCATACCATACTTAACAGCGCCTTAAAACCCCTTTTGGAGGCCCAGGTATTCCCCACTACTAGCGCAAACGTTGCTTTGAGACAGCCCGACTCTACCCTTTTAGCTACTCAGGGAGTGGTGACTGTACCTTTTGGCCTCCCTAAAAAGATGGTTTACTTTGAAGCTGTTTATGTTGATAATTTGGTGTATTCGTGTATTTTGGGAAGAGACTTGCTAGAAGATGTTGGTATGATAGTTGATTATGGAAAGGGTAGTTTTTGTTATGGAGCTGTTGGTATGATAGTTGATTATGGAAAGGGTAGTTTTTGTTATGGAGCTGGATTTGATGAGATTTTTCGGTTTTATAACAAAGGTGATTCTAAGTTAGGTTGTTCAGCGATAGGCCCCTTACTAACAGCTGAATACACTAATGATTTTACGGATTATGATGGAATTAGAGACGCGTTAAAAGAATGTCCTTTAGTTGGTGATGAACGACAAAGATTAGAAAGTTTAGTTGACCAGTACAAATCAATATTTTCCACGCGCCCCGGCAAAACAAGTTGTGCCCAACACTATATTAAAGTTGGGGAAGGTTGTCGGCCATATTCGCGAGCACCGTATCGCGTTGCGGCCCCAGCTAAAAGACAGATGATAAGTGACATAATTGATGAAATGTTAGAGCTTGATCTAATTGAACCGTGTAGTTCCCCATGGGCAGCCCCCGCCTTAGTGGTTTGGAAGCATGATGGGTCGCCAAGGATGGTCATAAACTATAAAAAGCTAAATGAGCTGACCACAAAAGATAGTCAACCGTTACCGCGAATCGACGATATACTCGACTCAATGACTTGCCCCAAATACATAACGACTCTTGACATGCGCAGTGGCTACCATCAAGTTCCACTGTTTGAGGGTGATAGGGATGTAGCGGCTTTCGTGACGCACCGAGGACTATTTCGCCCTAAAGTGCTAATGTTCGGGTTGACCGGGGCGCCGGCTACATTTCAACGCATGGTGAATAGTTTGTTTATGGATTTAACACATCATGGTGTATGCGCGTATTTAGACGACATTATCGTTGCTTCGGCTGATTTCAGCACCCATATTAGAGTATTAGAAGAGGGTTTTGATAGATTGATGAGAGCGGGGCTGACAATCAAAGCGTCGAAGACCATTTTTGTAGATCAGAAAGTAAGATTCTTGGTCATATTGTCTCCGGCTCGGGCGTTACGGTTGACCCCGCAAAGACCAGTACGATGAGTGATTTCCCAACTCCGCGTAATATTCGCCAGCTGCGGCGATTTCTCGGCATGGCCTCATATTATCGGCGGTTTATAGAAAGTTTTTCCAAAATAGCTGCACCACTTAACGCCTTACTGCAAAACGAGGTAAAATGGTGCTGGGGAAAGGCGCAAGATGAAGCCTTTACAGTGTTGAAGGACCAGCTAGTCACGGCCCCTATACTGTCATCCCCAGATTATAATTACCCCTTTATCATTCATTGTGATGCTTCCAATGAGGGTTTAGGTTGCGTATTGTCCCAGGTAATTGATAAAAAGCGCCATGTGATACAATATGCCTCTCGGTCACTTAGTGCCACATATAGAAAATATTCCACTACTGAAAGGGAATGCTTAGGGGTGGTCTACGCTGTAGAACGGTTCCGACCATACATTGATGGGACGAAGTTCGAGGTCTACACTGACCACAGCAGCTTAAAATGGCTTCTTACCGCCCCCGACCACACCGGTAAGTTCGCCCGTTGGAACACTCGCCTCCAGGCGTTTGACTTTTCCATCCATCACGTCCCGGGAAAGGATAACGCCGTAGCTGACGCGCTTTCACGAATACCCGAATGTATCGCCCCCGTTATTGGCCAGGTTGCCGCCTTAGGAAAGACCCCCACTGCTCAGCCTTTGGTGTTGTATGAGAAACACGAGCTAATCGCGGCTCAGATGAATGACCCCCAGTTAAAGGCGTTGATTAATTATTTCAACGAT
The DNA here is from genome assembly GCF_980474605.1 of Leiobunum rupestre. NCBI lineage: Eukaryota > Metazoa > Arthropoda > Arachnida > Opiliones > Sclerosomatidae > Leiobunum > Leiobunum rupestre. Next base: position 39,517,146 of record NC_143394.1, read on the forward strand.
AATCCTCTGCCCGAAAACCCTGTAGTTAAAAATTGGGTGGAAAAAGTTTCCCCTAAATGTGATATTCGGGATGGTTTAATTTATCAAGATGTGGGAAAGTATACTACCGGTGAATCTTATAAGATATTAGTTCCAGAGTCCTTCCGCGCCCGCCTTTTGCACGTAAGCCATGACTTACCCGCCTCCGGCCACTTCGCGGTAAAGAAAACACTGGCCAGAATTCAAAAACAGTTTACCTGGCCGGGACTAACCAAAGATGTTTACGACTATTGTCGATCGTGTCTCGTTTGTCAGGCGCACAAAGTACCACCCTTATTACCCGCCGGTTTAATGAAATCCAATAGTGCTACGGAACCCTGGGATTGTATTTCGATAGATATCAAAGGGCCCTACCCCCGAAGTACACGCGGATTCCGTTACATACTCGTGGTTACGGACTACTTAACTAAATGGGTTGAGATTTTCCCCTTACGACAGGCCATCACCCGTCCTATAGTGAAACATCTGGTTGACGATGTATTCTGCCGGTATGGCCTCCCTTCGAAGGTGTTAAGCGACAATGGTTCGCAGTTTGTCTCAAGAATTTTTAGGGGCGTGATGCGTCAGATGGGCGTTACGCAACGGTTTACTTCTCTTTATTCCCCCCAGAGTAACATTACAGAGCGGTTTAATAGAACAATTGGCACCCAAATCGCGTCTTTTGTTACGGATGACCATAGGGATTGCGATATGAACTTACAGCTTCACGCGATGGCTATTAGGTCTGCTGTTCAGGAATCCACGGGTTACAGCCCCGCGTTGTTGATGTTTGGGAGAGATATTCGCACTCCTTTAGATGTAGTGGCCGATGTTGGAAATACCCCCCTTGAATTTTTAGATGAGGAGCGCAGAAACGCCTATGGGATAAACCTCCTACCGCGGGTCAAGAAGGCCCTGGATATTGCGAGGGATCGAATGAAAAGGCCCAAGACAGGCAAAAGCGTTATTATGACAAGCGGCATAGAGATGTGGAATTTAATGAGGGAGATTTAGTGTGGCGAATGAACCACGTCTTGTCCAACGCGGCAGAGTATCAGGCTAGGAAGTTATCCCCGCGGTATGATGGACCGTATAGAATAGGTACTAAGTTTGGTAAATTGACCTACGGACTGGTGTTGATGAATAACAAACCGTTAAAAGGAACTTACCACGTTTCACCCGGGACGAACTTAATTGTAACGGCAGAAAAGGTAAGTTAGCCATGGTGCGATCAACCCTTTATTGCGAATAGAAGGGTGCGTGTAAAAGTCACGTAAGTTACGTTACACCATCGATGTAGTTAAGTACAATAACTCTTATCAACCATGCGTTAATCGCCCTAGGGCTAGCCCACCGATTTAGCGGTCAAAGTAGCCTCGTGTTACTCGGGATAGTCGTGCGAACTAGAACGATCTCGCGGTTTAATGTTTAGTAGAAATAAAAGTGTATTGTAGAAAAGTGTATTGTAATTTGTTATTTTTGGAATCTAATTCGAGAGCCAGGACGTGCTAATAATTTGTTATATTCATTATTCATATTGCTTAATTAAATTGTCTCGCTATTGTTTATCTTCAATATAAGCCATTGTTGTTTAAATTTAATCCTACATTTGCTAGTTTCCTATTAGTTAAATAATTCATTAATTAGTTAGTTTAGTTGTTTAGTTCTTGAAAATGCTAACGTTATACAGGGTCTTTTTTTTTGCTCGGAAAAGTGTTTTTTTTCAAAAACTATTTATAGTACCGATTTCAAATTTGGAAGGTCAATTCTCTATACCGGGGGACATCAGTTTGAGAAATTTGAGCGTTTTCGGTAATGTTTTTCACCAATTTTGAAAAATTATTTTTCGACCACTAGGTGCGAGATAAAAAATTTCTATTATAAAGTTGTAGGCCGTCATCGAAAACCCTTAAAAATTGTTCACTCGACGAAAAACAATTTATTTATCAGTGAAAATTCGAGCTTGAAAAATTTACAAGTTGGTGAAGCCAAATTACGATTGTTTGAAACGATAATTGAAACCGAATTACCTAATCCAGTTGAAACTTTGGTTAAAAAAACGACCGGATTTAAAAAACACGAGGCTATAGGTCAATCCTAAACATGCATTGGGTATTTAAAGGAAAACTTTGGGAGATTATTATCAGTGTTTGATAATATTTCGAACAATGCCTCGTTATTCAGTAGCTGAGCGTACCGAGATAGTTGCCATTTACTATGGAGAAGCAGCGCAAAACCTTAGAAGAGTGACTGAAATCTTCGCAGAAAGACATCCAAATGGAGCACCATCTGTAAATACAGTAAGACGAGCAATTCACGATTTCAATCAATTTGGTAACTTGCAACCTAGGTTTCGCGGATTGGGTCAACCGGATTTAGACTTCGAGAACAATGTACTCGCGTACTTTGTGGCATATCCTCGTCACAGTTGCGCTAACGCCGCTGCTGATTTGGGTTGTTCTGCAAATCGTGTGTGGAAAATTCTTCGTAAGAATCGCTATCACCCATACAGAGCTACGCTCCACCAAGGACTAATTGACGGAGACCATCAAAGACGTTATGAATTTAGCAACTGGTTACTAAATGCTGTCCAAGAAGATAGACAATTTTTGCGCCATGTTTTGTTCTCCGACGAAGCGTCATTTTCTAGAGATGGGCCCTTTAATCATCAAAACAGCCATCTTTGGTCTGACATCAACCCACATTGGGGTTTTGAATATCATCACCAGGTTCAATTTGAACGGGTCAATGTTTGGGTTGGACTTGTTGGAAACCGTTTGATTGGTCCCTTTTTCCTGCCGACGAACCTCAACGGCCAAAGGTATTTACATTTTCTACAGAATGAACTGAGTGACGCAATCGACGACCTTCCATTGGCTGAAAGACGTCAGTTGTGGTTTCAGCAAGATGGCGCCCCTCCGCATTTTTCCCGGCAAGTAACTGAGCACCTCAACAACGAGTTTCCTGAAAGGTGGATAGGGAGAAATGGTCCAGTGCATTGGCCAGCAAGGTCACCTGACCTAACACCGCTGGATTTTTTTCTCTGGGGATTCGTTAAAGCAAAGGTATACGCCACGCCCATTGAAACTAGGGAGGAACTCATTAGACGAATAATCAGTGCTTGCCGAGACGTCACACCAGAAATGGTAGAGAAAGCGTTTGAGAACTTAATTGTCCGCGCACAAACCTGTGTTGCAGCCAATGGTGATATTATTGAAAATGTTTTGTAAAAATTTATGTGAATAAAATATCTGCATTTAAAAACCAAACGTGTACATTTTTTCAAGTGTGAAAACTCTACTACGTTTGTATTAGACTTGTTCCCTTTTCAATTATCGTTTCAAACAATCGTAATTTGGCTTCACCAACTTGTAAATTTTTCAAGCTCGAATTTTCACTGATAAATAAATTGTTTTTCGTCGAGTGAACAATTTTTAAGGGTTTTCGATGACGGCCTACAACTTTATAATAGAAATTTTTTATCTCGCACCTAGTGGTCGAAAAATAATTTTTCAAAATTGGTGAAAAACATTACCGAAAACGCTCAAATTTCTCAAACTGGTGTCCCCCGGTATAGAGAATTGACCTTCCAAATTTGAAATCGGTACTATAAATAGTTTTTGAAAAAAAACACTTTTCCGAGCAAAAAAAAAGACCCTGTAGAATAAGTTGGTTGGAGTATAGGAATTTGAGCTTTAACCATAAAAACGTTACAGTATACGTCTTATCAAAATTGGCTATAGCATCGTGCTGGTTACGAACCTGAGCCCTCCTGCATGACAGGCTGGCATTCTACCATAGAACTTCCGACGCTTATTACGCATCACTGAAAAATAGAAATTCAGCTTAAACGGAAGCGTATATTAATAGTTAATAGAATCTTATTTAAATATAACTACTTTCCCGCGATAAGCTAAACTAGGCCCGACTCTTACCTTCTCACTATGGACATCAAACCCGACCTGGAAAGATTTTAAATAAAACGATAACATAAAATCCCAAGATTAAAATGGTCTAAGAAGCGGATCGAAATGTCTTAGCCCATATGATTTGAATTGCTCATAGTCGTACCCTGAATTTCAAAGATACTCTTGGACATCTCGTAGGTCCATCATACATGGACGTTACTCGCACTGCTCTGTTCCCTTTCGAAATTTGGATTTTAATAGTTTGTGAAATACCTATTGTCCGTAGGGGTTACTATGAAGTTTCTAGGAGATTTTAACTTACGAGACACGATTCATTGGCCACCAAGGTCTCCAGGTCTTGCGCCCCAGGATTTTTTTCTTTGGGTATTTATCAAAGAAAGGGTTTACGCAACTCTTGTTCAAAGTCAACAGGAACTTCGTCAACGAATAATAAATGCTTGAGTGAAGCAACCCAAGAAATGGTCGAACGTGCGTATCATAACATGATCGTTTGAGCTCAAGCCTGTGTGGCAGCCGATGGCGGATAATTGAACCATTGTTGTAACATGCTGTAAAAATTGTAAATGAACGATTATCCAGTAAACGATCCAATTAAATATAATTTCCATTTTCTTTAATTATTTCATGAACTTACTTTTCAACAACTATTTTTAAGGTAGTTTTTTAAGCCTTGTTTTAAGAAAAATAAAACCACAAAACCAATAAATATCGAAATATAATTCTAGCAATATTTTTACAAGGGTGCGCTAGATGTTTTTGGGGTGCAAACGTTTTATTTGGTTTATAAACGCGCTTAAAGTCTTAAGCCGCGAGGAAGATCTATCAACCGAAGCTCCGCCATTGTGCGAAATACAAAAAAACCTAATTTACCGAAAACTTTGTGTTTATTTTGTGAAATATATATTAGGCTGGGATCCAGAGGAATTACATTTTTTGTTTAGAGCCTTCATATTTTTTATTAAATATTTTAAATTTCGTACCATCCAAAAATGTTTCGGTAACGTATAAACAACAAGTTGGCAAACCAAAATATACCTCTCCTCGGAAGAATTGTCCCTAGTGGTTAGTATAACCCGGGTTCTCCAGAATGTCCGCTGGCCAACTCTAACGTCGCGTCGGATGGTCAAGCGTCTCACGGCAATAAACTCGGTGATCCATAAGTCGGGTGGGGCGTACTCCGAGCTCAGCGCTTCGGTCTCGCCTTGGAAGCGTCCCCCGCGAGGATCTCGTTCTGGTGGCTCTTATGTCCTCCCACATGAGGACGTCAGTCCGGAGAAACTCATTTGTGCCATCTTCAGTAAAGTTAAGTAGTTACAACAGTGAGTTAGACGTACTATAACAATGCACAATTGAATTAAACCCTTTTTACAGAACAAGTTTATCAGTTAAATATAATACGAAGCAAATTTTAATGAAAAAGAATATGTAATTTTATCGCTTACGAAATACTTGCCGCATCTTTAAGGCTCATTTTATTTCAACACTCGCCCTTGATGAAGATACCGTAGATATCTGGTAGTGGACGACTCGTTCACTTCTTGTTGACGTTGTGACACATACCACATGAAAAAGACCAATACCGTCCAATTTTCAATATCATATAATGACTCGCACACCCAGAATATCAATGACTGCATTAGCAATCGTAGATGTCCAAATATCCACACCAATACAAAATGAATTAACAAGAAGCGAAAAACTTACCATTCACAAAGCACAGAAAGCCACTTGACTAAACGACAGCTGATATATCTATAAATGACCGTAGACGGAATAGTTAGGGCTCTTTATAAATAAACACAAACGAACCAAATTGATGAAATGCATTAAACATCTTAATCAGTCGAGAAAACCTTTAAAATAAAATACGAAGTAATGGCGACCGAGTTTAAATACACTAGATAAAAAAAGACTGAAAAAACTAAATAAATTACAAACAAGTTGGCAAGCCAAAATATACCTCTCCTCGGAAGCATTGTCCCTAGTGGTATTAATTTCTCGAGATGACCCTTTAAGTTATATCTCCCCAATTCAGAGTTATTTACTAATAACGTAATCCCCGTTCGATCCCGCCCGGTATAAAATTTTAATTTGAATTAAAATAATTGAAACGAAACAATCGAGATTAATTTGTTCAGAATATTATAAATTAAGTAGTTACAACAGTGCGTTAGACGAACTAGAACAACGCACAATTGAATTTAACCCTATTTACAGAATAATTTTATAAGTTAAATGTAATACGAAGCAAACTTTAATAAAAGAAATATCTACAGAGGGTATTTGTATTTTTATCGCTTACGATATAACAACACAGAAAACCTTCTTTAAACCACTTCACACGAAAAAATGATAATTAAAGCCAACAATACCGCCCAAAAGCTCAACACAATCAAAATTAAAATACAACTAGCGGTATTAATTTCTCGAGATGACCCTCAAAGTTATATCTCCCCAATTCAGAGTTATTTACTAATAACGTAATCCCGGTTCAATCCCGCCCGGTATAAAATTTTAATTTGAATTAAAATAATTGAGACGAAACAACCGAGATTAATTTATTCAGAATATTATAAATTAAGTAGTTACAACAGTGAGTTAGACGTACTAAAACAATGCACAATTGACTTTAACCCTATTTCCGGTACAAGTTTAGCAGTTAAATATAATAAGAAGCCAATTTTAATGAAAGAAATATCTACAGAGGGTATTTGTATTTTTGTCGCTTACGAAATACTTGCCGCATAGTTAACGCTCATTTTATTTCAACGTTCGCCCGATCAAGATACCGTAGATATCTGGTAGTGGACGACTCGTAGACTGTCGGAACCATCCTGTTGACGTTGTGACACATACCGCATGAAAAAGACCAAAACCGTCCAATTTCCAATATCATATAATGACTCGCACACCCAGGATATCAATGACTGCATTAGGAATAGTAGATATCCAAATATCCACACCACCAAAAAACTTATTAACAAGAAGCGAAAAACTTACCATTCACAAAGCACAGTAAGCCACTTGACTAAACGTATATCAATAAATGACCGTAGATGGAATAGTTAAGGTTCTTTATAAATAAACACAAACGAACCCAATTGATGAACTGCATTAAACATCTTAATCAGCCGAGAAAACGTTTAAAATAAATTACGACCGAGTTGAAAACCAGACCAACTCGATATGTTGTTAATAAATGAATTATTAAGCTTGAAAACCAATACGCTAAACCTAATAGATAAGAATATACGACTGAAAAAACTAAATAAATTACAAAAAATTAACGGGTTCTACCCTTTATCTTATCTGCTGACTGCGCTAAAACAAGATTTGACCATTACATTTTTTGAAAATGCGACGTATACACTTTGAAGGTTCCGTCAAAAATTATCCTTTCCCAAACGTAAAGGTTCTCAAAACATTAATACACAAAAAATAAGTAAAAAGGTTCGTCCAAAAAATGAACCATTTTGCGGAAGAAGTAAATAATTTTAAAAGAATAAAAGATAAAACAAATATACAACCGCAAAAATAAAACGTCAAATAATAGAAGAAAAAAATCATTAACTCCATTCATTAAAAAACACTAAACAAAATACCAAATTGAAATAAAGCAACTTATTATATTAAACAAGATTAAGTCTTTATAATTTTTTCGTAAAAAAACCACATTAGGCCTTCACAATTTCATTCGTAAAAAAATTCAAGACTTTGTTAACTATTATGCTTACAATGAGTGTCTTATTTGCAGTATAGCTTGAAGTTATCGTTGGTTCTTTGGTAGAGCGATCGATTGCCTAACTGAACGGCCCGGGTTCGAAACCTGTGTGACGCATTTGTTTTTAATCAAATGAGAAATCGCTAAATTAGAATTTCTTCGATGTAATAATTTAAATCTTTCCCGAAATTTTGCTCTATTTCAATTAAACCAAAATTTCATGCTCTATTAAATACGCTTTTGATAAAGCTGAAGGTCTAATTTTCAAAGAAACGTAATAAGTGTCGGTGGTTCTGTGGTAGAACGTCCGCCTGTCAAACAGGCGGTCTCGGGTTCGAAACCCGCCCGATGCGATCGCAAATTGATACTAAGACGAATACCGTGAACAATTGGTGGAAACCCTGCCATTGGATGTTGAGAGGTAGCATTACACTCAACACTCGGTCCGTCCCAAAAGTCAATAAGAAAGAGTTGGAGAGTTACCACCCGTACATACACACCACAAACTCAACACCCACAAACGTCATAACAATAACACAACCTTACCACCCTACACATAAACATTACAATAGCGAAATATCCAAACTACTGAATTAAACCTGTCGTGACGGCGAACGTTGACGAAAAAAAAACCACCAAACCAACCCCGACTGCAAATTAATCCGTTAACGCTCACCGTCCCACGGTGGTTTTGCAAACACGGTTTTTCGACTTTGTTCCCTAATTACTAGCAACTGCGATCGCAGAGAACTCGAGAAACTGCGTACGCAGTGATTACACTTTGCACCGAAAATGCGAACGCGTTCGCAGGCCTGACAGACAGACAGACCCACCCACAGACCCACCCACAGACCCACAGACAGACACGGTCGTTGTATAACCCCTCCTAGGGGACTTTGTCCCCTCGGAGAGGTAAAAACTAACAAGATTTGACCTTTAAATTTCCATACGTAAAATATTTAGGCTTTAACAAGTTCACAAAAACTAAAAACCAAAGTTCAATAAACAATATATACAGATATTGTATTCATCCGTTTAGTAAAAAACACCGCCTTATCATAATGGTTCCTTCACTTTTTAATTTTCCCAAATGAAGTCAATGGCTCGCCGGTGAACTATCCGCATTGTAACAATGCGACTCGAGTTCAATTCCTGATCACGATCAAATTTTACATTAAAATAATTAAATATTTAATTAAATATAAGATTAATATAATTTATAAATATTTAATTAAATATAAGATTAATATAATTTATAAATATTTAATTAAATATAAGATTAATATAATTTATAAATATTTAATTAAATATAAGATTAAAATAATTTATAAATATTTAATTAAATATAAGATTAATATAATTTATAAATATTTAATTAAATATAAGATTAATATAATTTATAAATATTTACTTAAATATAAGATAAATATAATTTATAAATATTTAATTAAATATAAGATTAATATAATTTATAAATATTTAATTAAATATAAGATTAATATAATTTATAAATATTTAATTAAATATAAGATTAATATAATTTATAAATATTTAATTAAATATAAGATTAATATAATTTATAAATATTTAATTAAATATAAGATTAATATAATTTATAAATATTTAATTAAATATAAGATTAATATAATTTATAAATATTTAATTAAATATAAGATTAATATAATTTATAAATATTTAATTAAATATAAGATTAATATAATTTATAAATATTTAATTAAATATAAGATTAATATAATTTATAAATATTTAATTAAATATAAGATTAATATAATTTATAAATATTTAATTAAATATAAGATTAAAATAATTCATAAATATTTAATTAAATATAAGATTAAAATAATTTATAAATATTTAATTAAATATAAGATTAAAATAATTTATAAATATTTAATTAAATATAAGATTAAAATAATTTATAAATATTTAATTAAATATAAGATTAATATAATTTATAAATATTTAATTAAATATAAGATTAATATAATTTATAAATATTTAATTAAATATAAGATTAATATAATTTATAAATATTTAATTAAATATAAGATTAATATAATTTATAAATATTTAATTAAATATAAGATTAATATAATTTATAAATATTTAATTAAATATAAGATTAATATAATTTATAAATATTTAATTAAATATAAGATTAATATAATTTATAAATATTTAATTAAATATAAGATTAATATAATTTATAAATATTTAATTAAATATAAGATTAATATAATTTATAAATATTTAATTAAATATAAGATTAATATAATTTATAAATATTTAATTAAATATAAGATTAATATAATTTATAAATATTTAATTAAATATAAGATTAATATAATTTATAAATATTTAATTAAATATAAGATTAATATAATTTATAAATATTTAATTAAATATAAGATTAATATAATTTATAAATATTTAATTAAATATAAGATTAATATAATTTATAAATATTTAATTAAATATAAGATTAATATAATTTATAAATATTTAATTAAATATAAGATTAATATAATTTATAAATATTTAATTAAATATAAGATTAATATAATTTATAAATATTTAATTAAATATAAGATTAATATAATTTATAAATATTTAATTAAATATAAGATTAATATAATTTTAAAAATATTTAATTAAATATAAGATTAATATAATTTTAAAAATATTTAATTAAATATAAGATTAATATAATTTATAAATATTTAATTAAATATAAGATTAAAATAATTCATAAATATTTAATTAAATATAAGATTAAAATAATTTATAAATATTTAATTAAATATAAGATTAAAATAATTTATAAATATTTAATTAAATATAAGATTAATATAATTTATAAATATTTAATTAAATATAAGATTAATATAATTTATAAATATTTAATTAAATATAAGATTAATATAATTTATAAATATTTAATTAAATATAAGATTAATATAATTTATAAATATTTAATTAAATATAAGATTAATATAATTTATAAATATTTAATTAAATATAAGATTAATATAATTTATAAATATTTAATTAAATATAAGATTAATATAATTTATAAATATTTAATTAAATATAAGATTAATATAATTTATAAATATTTAATTAAATATAAGATTAATATAATTTATAAATATTTAATTAAATATAAGATTAATATAATTTATAAATATTTAATTAAATATAAGATTAATATAATTTATAAATATTTAATTAAATATAAGATTAATATAATTTATAAATATTTAATTAAATATAAGATTAATATAATTTATAAATATTTAATTAAATATAAGATTAAAATAATTCATAAATATTTAATTAAATATAAGATTAAAATAATTTATAAATATTTAATTAAATATAAGATTAAAATAATTTATAAATATTTAATTAAATATAAGATTAAAATAATTTATAAATATTTAATTAAATATAAGATTAATATAATTTATAAATATTTAATTAAATATAAGATTAATATAATTTATAAATATTTAATTAAATATAAGATTAATATAATTTATAAATATTTAATTAAATATAAGATTAATATAATTTATAAATATTTAATTAAATATAAGATTAATATAATTTATAAATATTTAATTAAATATAAGATTAATATAATTTATAAATATTTAATTAAATGTAAGATTAATATAATTTATAAATATTTAACTAAATGTAAGATTAATATAATTTATAAATATTTAATTAAATGTAAGATTAATATAACTTATAAATATTTAATTAAATATAAGATTAATATAATTTATAAATATTTAATTAAATATAAGATTAATATAATTTATAAATATTTAATTAAATATAAGATTAATATAATTTATAAATATTTAATTAAATATAAGATTAATATAATTTATAAATATTTAATTAAATATAAGATTAATATAATTTATAAATATTTAATTAAATATAAGATTAATATAATTTATAAATATTTAATTAAATATAAGATTTATAAAATTTATAAATATTTAATTAAATATAAGATTAATATAATTTATAAATATTTAATTAAATATAAGATTAATATAATTTATAAATATTTAATTAAATATAAGATTAATATAATTTATAAATATTTAATTAAATAAAAGATTAATATAATTTATAAATATTTAATTAAATAAAAGATTAATATAATTTATAAATATTTAATTAAATATAAGATTAATATAATTTATAAATATTTAATTAAATATAAGATTAATATAATTTATAAATATTTAATTAAATATAAGATTAATATAATTTATAAATATTTAATTAAATATAAGATTAATATAATTTATAAATATTTAATTAAATATAAGATTAATATAATTTATAAATATTTAATTAAATATAAGATTAATATAATTTATAAATATTTAATTAAATATAAGATTAATATAATTTATAAATATTTAATTAAATATAAGATTAATATAATTTATAAATATTTAATTAAATATAAGATTAATATAATTTATAAATATTTAATTAAATATAAGATTAATATAATTTATAAATATTTAATTAAATATAAGATTAATATAATTTATAAATATTTAATTAAATATAAGATTAATATAATTTATAAATATTTAATTAAATATAAGATTAATATAATTTATAAATATTTAATTAAATATAAGATTAATATAATTTATAAATATTTAATTAAATATAAGATTAATATAATTTATAAATATTTAATTAAATATAAGATTAATATAATTTATAAATATTTAATTAAATATAAGATTAATATAATTTATAAATATTTAATTAAATATAAGATTAATATAATTTATAAATATTTAATTAAATATAAGATTAAAATAATTCATAAATATTTAATTAAATATAAGATTAAAATAATTTATAAATATTTAATTAAATATAAGATTAAAATAATTTTTAAATATTTAATTAAATATAAAATTAATATAATTTATAAATATTTAATTAAATATAAGATTAATATAATTTATAAATATTTAATTAAATATAAGATTAATATAATTTATAAATATTTAATTAAATATAAGATTAATATAATTTATAAATATTTAATTAAATATAAGATTAATATATTTCTAATATTTAATTAAATATAAGATTAATATATTTATAAATATTTAATTAAATATAAGATTAATATAATTTATAAATATTTAATTAAATATAAGATTAATATAATTTATAAATATTTAATTAAATATAAGATTAATATAATTTATAAATATTTAATTAAATATAAGATTAATATAATTTATAAATATTTAATTAAATATAAGATTAATATAATTTATAAATATTTAATTAAATATAAGATTAATATAATTTATAAATATTTAATTAAATATAAGATTAATATAATTTATAAATATTTAATTAAATATAAGATTAATATAATTTATAAATATTTAATTAAATATAAGATTAATATAATTTATAAATATTTAATTAAATATAAGATTAATATAATTTATAAATATTTAATTAAATATAAGATTAATATAATTTATAAATATTTAATTAAATATAAGATTAATATAATTTATAAATATTTAATTAAATATAAGATTAATATAATTTATAAATATTTAATTAAATATAAGATTAATATAATTTATAAATATTTAATTAAATATAAGATTAATATAATTTATAAATATTTAATTAAATATAAGATTAATATAATTTATAAATATTTAATTAAATATAAGATTAATATAATTTATAAATATTTAATTAAATATAAGATTAATATAATTTATAAATATTTAATTAAATATAAGATTAATATAATTTATAAATATTTAATTAAATATAAGATTAATATAATTTATAAATATTTAATTAAATATAAGATTAATATAATTTATAAATATTTAATTAAATATAAGATTAATATAATTTATAAATATTTAATTAAATATAAGATTAATATAATTTATAAATATTTAATTAAATATAAGATTAATATAATTTATAAATATTTAATTAAATATAAGATTAATATAATTTATAAATATTTAATTAAATATAAGATTAATATAATTTACAAATATTTAATTAATTATAAGATTAATATAATTTATAAATATTTAATTAAATATAAGATTAATATATTTCTAATATTTAATTAAATATAAGATTAATATATTTATAAATATTTAATTAAACATAAGATTAATATAATTTATAAATATTTAATTAAATATAAGATTAATATAATTTATAAATATTTAATTAAATATAAGATTAATATATTTATAAATATTTAATTAAACATAAAATTAATATAATTTATAAATATTTAATTAAATATAAGATTAATATAATTTATAAATATTTAATTAAATATAAGATTAATATAATTTATAAATATTTAATTAAATATAAGATTAATATAATTTATAAATATTTAATTAAATATAAGATTAATATAATTTATAAATATTTAATTAAATATAAGATTAATATAATTTATAAATATTTAATTAAATATAAGATTAATATATTTCTAATATTTAATTAAATATAAGATTAATATATTTATAAATATTTAATTAAATATAAGATTAATATAATTTATAAATATTTAATTAAATATAAGATTAATATAATTTATAAATATTTAATTAAATATAAGATTAATATAATTTATAAATATTTAATTAAATATAAGATTAATATAATTTATAAATATTTAATTAAATATAAGATTAATATAATTTATAAATATTTAATTAAATATAAGATTAATATAATTTATAAATATTTAATTAAATATAAGATTAATATAATTTATAAATATTTAATTAAATATAAGATTAATATAATTTATAAATATTTAATTAAATATAAGATTAATATAATTTATAAATATTTAATTAAATATAAGATTAATATAATTTATAAATATTTAATTAAATATAAGATTAATATAATTTATAAATATTTAATTAAATATAAGATTAATATAATTTATAAATATTTAATTAAATATAAGATTAATATAATTTATAAATATTTAATTAAATATAAGATTAATATAATTTATAAATATTTAATTAAATATAAGATTAATATAATTTATAAATATTTAATTAAATATAAGATTAATATAATTTATAAATATTTAATTAAATATAAGATTAATATAATTTATAAATATTTAATTAAATATAAGATTAATATATTTCTAATATTTAATTAAATATAAGATTAATATATTTATAAATATTTAATTAAATATAAGATTAATATAATTTATAAATATTTAATTAAATATAAGATTAATATAATTTATAAATATTTAATTAAATATAAGATTAATATAATTTATAAATATTTAATTAAATATAAGATTAATATAATTTATAAATATTTAATTAAATATAAGATTAATATAATTTATAAATATTTAATTAAATATAAGATTAATATAATTTATAAATATTTAATTAAATATAAGATTAATATAATTTATAAATATTTAATTAAATATAAGATTAATATAATTTATAAATATTTAATTAAATATAAGATTAATATAATTTATAAATATTTAATTAAATATAAGATTAATATAATTTATAAATATTTAATTAAATATAAGATTAATATAATTTATAAATATTTAATTAAATATAAGATTAATATAATTTATAAATATTTAATTAAATATAAGATTAATATAATTTATAAATATTTAATTAAATATAAGATTAATATAATTTATAAATATTTAATTAAATATAAGATTAATATAATTTATAAATATTTAATTAAATATAAGATTAATATAATTTATAAATATTTAATTAAATATAAGATTAATATAATTTATAAATATTTAATTAAATATAAGATTAATATAATTTATAAATATTTAATTAAATATAAGATTAATATAATTTATAAATATTTAATTAAATATAAGATTAATATAATTTATAAATATTTAATTAAATATAAGATTAATATAATTTATAAATATTTAATTAAATATAAGATTAATATAATTTACAAATATTTAATTAATTATAAGATTAATATAATTTATAAATATTTAATTAAATATAAGATTAATATATTTCTAATATTTAATTAAATATAAGATTAATATATTTATAAATATTTAATTAAACATAAGATTAATATAATTTATAAATATTTAATTAAATATAAGATTAATATAATTTATAAATATTTAATTAAATATAAGATTAATATATTTATAAATATTTAATTAAACATAAAATTAATATAATTTATAAATATTTAATTAAATATAAGATTAATATAATTTATAAATATTTAATTAAATATAAGATTAATATAATTTATAAATATTTAATTAAATATAAGATTAATATTATTTATAAATATTTAATTAAATATAAGATTAATATAATTTATAAATATTTAATTAAATATAAGATTAATATAATTTATAAATATTTAATTAAATATAAGATTAATATAATTTATAAATATTTCATTAAATATAAGATTAATATAATTTATAAATATTTAATTAATTATAAGATTAATATAATTTATAAATATTTAATTAAATATAAGATTAATATAATTTATAAATATTTAATTAAATATAAGATTAATATAATTTATAAATATTTAATTAAATATAAGATTAATATAATTTATAAATATTTAATTAAATATAAGATTAATATAATTTATAAATATTTAATTAATTATAAGATTAATATAATTTATAAATATTAAATTAAATATAAGATAAATATATTTCTAATATTTAATTAAATATAAGATTAATTTATTTATAAATATTTAATTAAATATAAAATTAATATAATTTATAAATATTTAATTAAATATAAGATTAATATAATTTATAAATATTTAATTAAATATAAGATTAATATAATTTATAAATATTTAATTAAATATAAGATTGATATAATTTATAAATATTTAATTAAATATAAGATTAATATAATTTATAAATATTTAATTAAATATAAGATTAATATAATTTATAAATATTTCATTAAATATAAGATTAATATAATTTATAAATATTTAATTAAATATAAGATTAATATAATTTATAAATATTTAATTAAATATAAGATTAATATAATTTATAAATATTTAATTAAATATAAGATTAATATAATTTATAAATATTTAATTAAATATAAGATTAATATAATTTATAAATATTTAATTAAATATAAGATTAATATAATTTATAAATATTTAATTAATTATAAGATTAATATAATTTATAAATATTTAATTAAATATAAGATTCATATATTTCTAATATTTAATTAAATATAAGATTAATATATTTATAAATATTTAATTAAACATAAAATTAATATAATTTATAAATATTTAATTAAATATAAGATTAATATAATTTATAAATATTTAATTAAATATAAGATTAATATAATTTATAAATATTTAATTAAATATAAGATTGATATAATTTATAAATATTTAATTAAATATAAGATTGATATAATTTATAAATATTTAATTAAATATAAGATTAATATAATTTATAAATATTTAATTAAATATAAGATTAATATAATTTATAAATATTTAATTAAATATAAGATTAATATAATTTATAAATATTTATTTAAATATAAGATTAATATAATTTATAAATATTTAATTAAATATAAGATTAATATAATTTATAAATATTTAATTAAATATAAGATTAATATAATTTATAAATATTTAATTAAATATAAGATTAATATAATTTATAAATATTTAATTAAATATAAGATTAATATAATTTATAAATATTTAATTAAATATAAGATTAATATAATTTATAAATATTTATTTAAATATAAGATTAATATAATTTATAAATATTTACTTAAATATAAGATTAATATAATTTATAAATATTTAATTAAATATAAGATTAATAAAATTTATAAATATTTAATTAAATATAAGATTAATATAATTTATAAATATTTAATTAAATATAAGATTAACATAATTTATAAATATTTAATTAAATATAAGATTAATATAATTTATAAATATTTAATTAAATATAAGATTAATATAATTTATAAATATTTAATTAAATATAAGATTAATATAATTTATAAATATTTAATTAAATATAAGATTAATATAATTTATAAATATTTAATTAAATATAAGATTAATATAATTTATAAATATTTAATTAAATATAAGATTAATATAATTTATAAATATTTAATTAAATATAAGATTAATATTATTTATAAATATTTAATTAAATATAAGATTAATATAATTTATAAATATTTAATTAAATATAAGATTAATATAATTTATAAATATTTAATTAAATATTAGATTAAAATAATTTATAAATATTTAATTAAATATAAGATTAAAATAATTTATAAATATTTAATTAAATAAAAGATTAAAATAATTTATAAATATTTAATTAAATAAAAGATTAAAATAATTTATAAATATTTAATTAAATATAAGATTAATATAATTTATAAATATTTAATTAAATATAAGATTAATATAATTTATAAATATTTAATTAAATATAAGATTAATATAATTTATAAATATTTAATTAAATATAAGATTAATATAATTTATAAATATTTAATTAAATATAAGATTAATATAATTTATAAATATTTAATTAAATATAAGATTAATATAATTTATAAATATTTAATTAAATATAAGATTAATATAATTTATAAATATTTAATTAAATATAAGATTAATATAATTTATAAATATTTAATTAAATATAAGATTAATATAATTTATAAATATTTAATTAAATATAAGATTAATATAATTTATAAATATTTAATTAAATATAAGATTAAAATAATTCACAAATATTTAATTAAATATAAGATGAAAATAATTTATAAATATTTAATTAAATATAAGATTAAAATAATTTATAAATATTTAATTAAATATAAGATTAAAATAATTTATAAATATTTAATTAAATATAAGATTAATATAATTTATAAATATTTAATTAAATATAAGATTAATATAATTTATAAATATTTAATTAAATATAAGATTAATATAATTTATAAATATTTAATTAAATATAAGATTAATATAATTTATAAATATTTAATTAAATATAAGATTAATATATTTATAAATATTTAATTAAATATAAGATTAATATAATTTATAAATATTTAATTAAATATAAGATTAATATAATTTATAAATATTTAATTAAATATAAGATTAATATAATTTATAAATATTTAATTAAATATAAGATTAATATAATTTATAAATATTTAATTAAATATAATATTAATATAATTTATAAATATTTAATTAAATATAAGATTAATATAATTTATAAATATTTAATTAAATATAAGATTAATATAATTTATAAATATTTAATTAAATATAAGATTAATATAATTTATAAATATTTAATTAAATATAAGATTAATATAATTTATAAATATTTAATTAAATATAAGATTAATATAATTTATAAATATTTAATTAAATATAAGATTAATATAATTTATAAATATTTAATTAAATATAAGATTAATATAATTTATAAATATTTAATTAAATATAAGATTAATATAATTTATAAATATTTAATTAAATATAAGATTAATATAAATTATAAATATTTAATTAAATATAAGATTAATATAATTTATAAATATTTAATTAAATATAAGATTAATATAATTTATAAATATTTAATTAAATATAAGATTAATATAATTTATAAATATTTAATTAAATATAAGATTAATATAATTTATAAATATTTAATTAAATATAAGATTAATATAATTTATAAATATTTAATTAAATATAAGATTAATATAATTTATAAATATTTAATTAAATATAAGATTAATATAATTTATAAATATTTAATTAAATATAAGATTAATATAATTTATAAATATTTAATTAAATATAAGATTAATATAATTTACAAATATTTAATTAAATATAAGATTAATATAATTTATAAATATTTAATTAAATATAAGATTAATATAATTTATAAATATTTAATTAAATATAAGATTAATATAATTTATAAATATTTAATTAAATATAAGATTAATATAATTGATAAATATTTAATTCAATATAAGATTAATATAATTTATAAATATTTAATTCAATATAAGATTAATATAATTTATAAATATTTAATTCAATATAAGATTAATATAATTTATAAATATTTAATTCAATATAAGATTAATATAATTTATAAATATTTAATTAAATATAAGATTAATATAATTTATAAATATTTAATTAAATATAAGATTAATATAATTTATAAATATTTAATTAAATATAAGATTAATATAATTTATAAATATTTAATTAAATATAAGATTAATATAATTTATAAATATTTAATTAAATATAAGCTTAATATAATTTATAAATATTTAATTAAATATAAGATTAATATAATTTATAAATATTTAATTAAATATAAGATTAATATAATTTATAAATATTTAATTAAATATAAGATTAATATAATTTATAAATATTTAATTAAATATAAGATTAATATAATTTATAAATATTTAATTAAATATAAGATTAATATAATTTATAAATATTTAATTAAATATAAGATTAATATAATTTATAAATATTTAATTAAATATAAGATTAATATAATTTATAAATATTTAATTAAATATAAGATTAATATAATTTATAAATATTTAATTAAATATAAGATTAATATAATTTATAAATATTTAATTAAATATAAGATTAATATAATTTATAAATATTTAATTGAAATGAAATGAAATGAAATGAAAAAGTAGTTTAATGTGCATTAAAACAATACAGGGTTGTATCAGCAAGTTAACACACAGTTAAAAAATTATACATGTTTCTTGTGGAAGAAAAAAAAAAGGAAAATTTCAAAACAATTTAAACAATTTTGAGTGTATTTTGAGTATATAAATGAGAGGTTTAATATTCTACTTGTTTTAAATGGGCAATTCTGCAATTATAAATATCAATTTTGCCACTATATTTATTTACAGTGTTTAGTACTCTATTAATTGGATTTAATGGGCTTTTTTCGGTTTTATACAAATTAAAATTTCTTGTTTTATAATTAGGCACACATAGATTGATATAGGGTAATAGATTTGAGCATAGTGTAATGTTATTTGTTAGTTTAAACATAAATATTAGCTCAGTTTGCTCACGAATGGTGGATAGGGTATTTAATCCAATGTCTTTAAGTATATTTTTGTAATTATATCTGCAGTGTTTTCGAAGAAAGAAATAATATAGTTGATCTACAAATTTACGTTGAATTTTTTCTATGTTTAGTAACAGATAATTACTGCAACCTTCCCAGGTTAATGACCCGTACATAGCTTTGGAACGAATTAAGCTTATATATAATAAAATAAAATGTTTACTAGATTTAATGTTTTTGCTAAGTTTAAGGATTACTCCTAATAAACGTTTACAGGAGCTAATAATGTTCTGTATTTGTTCCCGGAAATTTAGGTTTTTGGCAAAAATGACCCCTAAATCTCTAGTGCTACTTTTTCGAGTGATTTCATCATTATTATTTCTATAATTATACCGAATGATATTGGTTTTTCTAGAAAAAGAGACGACTACTGATTTTGTGGGATTAATTGGTAAATTATTTTGTTTACACCAGGAATTAATTATATTTAAGTCACTTTGCAGAGAGTCACAATCACCTACATCCCTTATAACACGACAAACTTTATTATCATCAGCAAACTGATAGAGTTCCGAATGATTTAATCTAAATTGAAGGTCGTTGATGTACATATTGAATAGGAGCGGCCCGAGTGAGGACCCCTGCGGGACTCCACAAGTGACCGGATATGTTACGTCAGTGACGACTGCATTACATTTGATGACGTTTTTGCGCTGGCTCAAATAATCACGAACCCATTCTAATAAATTTCCATGAAGACCATAGCTGTCGAGCTTTTTTAGAAGGTAGTGATGTGACACCCTGTCAAAGGCTTTGGCTAAATCTAAAAATATCACATCAACCTGATGCCTATTTTCAATATTGGGTGCTAAGGTGTTAAGAAAGGTGACGTGGTTGGTTTCTACACTCTTTCCTTTAGTAAAACCATGTTGACATGGGTTTGGAAAGGCGCTGAACCAACTAGATAATTTCGCGTGCATAATACTATCAAAAAGTTTAGCAAAAACACATAACAAAGAAATAGGACGATAATTTTTGGCGTCACCAGCGAAACCGCTTTTGAAAATTGGACTAACAATCACCGATTTCCATAAATTGGGAAACTTATTACAACGAATGGACAGATTAAAAATGTGACCGAGTAGAGGCGCAAAAATATCGCCACAGCCCTTAACTATAAATGGAGGAATGTTATCAACTCCAGTAGAAAATGTAAGTTTAAGTTTAATAATAGCAGCTTTTATGTCAAGATTAGTGATTGTGAAAGTGTAAAAGTTATCTGAGAAAGAATTAGAAGCACCGTAGTCAAAAGGTTGGTCACGACTGACGGTATCAACCGCTATATTAGAAAAATTATCCAGGAAGATATCTGCTAAATCCTTTGGGCTGGTAACGAAATTTCCCCCTTGTTTTAACCTAATGTCCATTGGTTGACTCTTAATATTACGATTTACGTAATTCCAAAACATTTTAGGGTGTTTTAGTGCCATATCACACAAATTCTTATTCATATCGCAATTGTCTCTTTTAATTAAAATTTTAGAGTTAGCTCGGAGCTCGGTATAATGCGCGTAATCCAGAGGATTACCTGTTCTCTTAATTTTTTTGTGATAGTATGTTTTACGTTTAAATAAAGCAATTAATTCCGGTGAATACCAATCTGGATAATTTTTTGACCTCTTGTACACTTTTTTCGGAATAAATAAATTCATGGCCGATTCAATTTTACTCGTAAGTTCATTTACGCAAAAGTCAACATCTGTTTGATTGTAGAATTCAGACCAGTCGGAATCTCTCAGAAATGTATATAGGCTGTGATAATCACCTTTAAGATAATTAAATTTTTTTACGCTAGATGGCACTGTACCATCGGATAACGTGGTATAATGCAATACAAAAGGTGGGTGAGCGACATCTACATCAACAAATGGATCAGGGAGAGGACAAATTTTAGCGTTAGATACATTAGTGAGACAAAGGTCCAAGACGTTGTTACAGTGATTCTTTAAATAATTAACTTGGTGTAAGTTGCTAGCGTAACACATGTCAAAGATATGGCAAGATTTTTTACGGACGTAATGAGTGCAGTCGGATGCGTCATTCCCCGACCAGTTAACTTTAGGTAAATTGAAGTCGCCCAATATGATAATGTCTTGTTGTAGATGGGGCGCACAGCGTTGCCAATGCGAACTAAGGTCCTCGAAGATCTTCACACTACTGCTAGGAGAAAAGTAGACAGTCCCAAGGATTACGGATTTATTGGTGTTAATTTTGATTTCTAAAAATATGGATTCGGGAGTGTTTTCCAGATCGGTGCGTCGTATAACCATGTAAGATTTTTTAATGGCAATTAAGGCGCCACCACCTCGGATACCATTATCAGCCGAATAATCTTTGTCCGAGCGAAATATGTTAAATGTGTTCGGAAAATATTCGTCGTTAAAATGAGTGCTATTGAGCCACGTTTCGGTGATACAGATGACGTCGAAATTAGATAAATTGACATTAGTGAAAAATATATGAGATTTGGTCCGAAGACCCCGAACATTTTGATAGGCAATTGCGAGTTGTTTAGTCATTGGCGGTAGTGGAAGGAACATAATCAAATTTCTGATCATGGTGAAGTTTGCCATGAAATTCCATTATCAGACAGTGGTCGGGCCAGTTGTTATATAATTTATAAATATTTAATTAAATATAAGATTAATATAATTTATAAATATTTAATTAAATATAAGATTAATATAATTTATAAATATTTAATTAAATATAAGATTAATATAATTTATAAATATTTAATTAAATATAAGATTAATATAATTTATAAATATTTAATTAAATATAAGATTAATATAATTTATAAATATTTAATTAAATATAAAATTAATATAATTTATAAATATTTAATTAAATATAAGATTAATATAATTTATATATACTTAATTAAATATAAGATTAATATAATTTATAAATATTTAATTAAATATAATTTATAAATATAAGTTTAATATAATTTATAAATATAAGATTAATATAATTTATAAATATAAGATTAATATAATTTATAAATATTTAATTAAATATAAGATTAATATAATTTATAAATATTTAATTAAATATAAGATTAATATAATTTATAAATATTTAATTAAATATAAGATTAATATAATTTATAAATATTTAATTAAATATAAGATTAATATAATTTATAAATATTTAATTAAATATAAGATTAATATAATTTATAAATATTTAATTAAATATAAGATTAATATAATTTATAAATATTTAATTAAATATAAGATTAATATAATTTATAAATATTTAATTAAATATAAGATTAATATAATTTATAAATATTTAATTAAATATAAGATTAATATAATTTATAAATATTTAATTAAATATAAGATTAATATAATTTATAAATATTTAATTAAATATAAGATTAATATAATTTATAAATATTTAATTAAATATAAGATTAATATAATTTATAAATATTTAATTAAATATAAGATTAATATAATTTATAAATATTTAATTAAATATAAGATTAATATAATTTATAAATATTTAATTAAATATAAGATTAATATAATTTATAAATATTTAATTAAATATAAGATTAATATAATTTATAAATATTTAATTAAATATAAGATTAATATAATTTATAAATATTTAATTAAATATAAGATTAATATAATTTATAAATATTTAATTAAATATAAGATTAATATAATTTATAAATATTTAATTAAATATAAGATTAATATAATTTATAAATATTTAATTAAATATAAGATTAATATAATTTATAAATATTTAATTAAATATAAGATTAATATAATTTATAAATATTTAATTAAATATAAGATTAATATAATTTATAAATATTTAATTAAATATAAGATTAATATAATTTATAAATATTTAATTAAATATAAGATTAATATAATTTATAAATATTTAATTAAATATAAGATTAATATAATTTATAAATATTTAATTAAATGTAAGATTAATATAATTTATAAATATTTAATTAAATGTAAGATTAATATAATTTATAAATATTTAATTAAATATAAGATTAATATAATTTATAAATATTTAATTAAATATAAGATTAATATAATTTATAAATATTTAATTAAATATAAGATTAATATAATTTATAAATATTTAATTAAATATAAGATTAATATAATTTATAAATATTTAATTAAATATAAGATTAATATAATTTATAAATATTTAATTAAATATAAGATTAATATAATTTATAAATATTTAATTAAATATAAGATTAATATAATTTATAAATATTTAATTAAATATAAGATTAATATAATTTATAAATATTTAATTAAATATAAGATTAATATAATTTATAAATATTTAATTAAATATAAGATTAATATAATTTATAAATATTTAATTAAATATAAGATTAATATAATTTATAAATATTTAATTAAATATAAGATTAATATAATTTATAAATATTTAATTAAATATAAGATTAATATAATTTATAAATATTTAATTAAATATAAGATTAATATAATTTATAAATATTTAATTAAATATAAGATTAATATAATTTATAAATATTTAATTAAATATAAGATTAATATAATTTATAAATATTTAATTAAATATAAGATTAATATAATTTATAAATATTTAATTAAATATAAGATTAATATAATTTATAAATATTTAATTAAATATAAGATTAATATAATTTATAAATATTTAATTAAATATAAGATTAATATAATTTATAAATATTTAATTAAATATAAGATTAATATAATTTATAAATATTTAATTAAATATAAGATTAATATAATTTACAAATATTTAATTAAATATAAGATTAATATAATTTATAAATATTTAATTAAATATAAGATTAATATAATTTATAAATATTTAATTAAATATAAGATTAATATAATTTATAAATATTTAATTAAATATAAGATTAATATAATTTATAAATATTTAATTAAATATAAGATTAATATAATTTATAAATATTTACTTAAATATAAGATTAATATAATTTATAAATATTTAATTAAATATAAGATTAATATAATTTATAAATATTTAATTAAATATAAGATTAATATAATTTATAAATATTTAATTAAATATAAGATTAATATAATTTATAAATATTTAATTAAATATAAGATTAATATAATTTATAAATATTTAATTAAATATAAGATTAATATAATTTATAAATATTTAATTAAATATAAGATTAATATAATTTATAAATATTTAATTAAATATAAGATTAATATAATTTATAAATATTTAATTAAATATAAGATTAATATAATTTATAAATATTTAATTAAATATAAGATTAATATAATTTATAAATATTTAATTAAATATAAGATTAATATAATTTATAAATATTTAATTAAATATAAGATTAATATAATTTATAAATATTTAATTAAATATAAGATTAATATAATTTATAAATATTTAATTAAATATAAGATTAATATAATTTATAAATATTTAATTAAATATAAGATTAATAAAATTTATAAATATTTAATTAAATATAAGATAAATATAATTTATAAATATTTAATTAAATATAAGATTAATATAATTTATAAATATTTAATTAAATATAAGATTAATATAATTTATAAATATTTAATTAAATATAAGATTAATATAATTTATAAATATTTAATTAAATATAAGATTAATATAATTTATAAATATTTAATTAAATATAAGATTAATATAATTTATAAATATTTAATTAAATATAAGATTAATATAATTTATAAATATTTAATTAAATATAAGATTAATATAATTTATAAATATTTAATTAAATATAAGATTAATATAATTTATAAATATTTAATTAAATATAAGATTAATATAATTTATAAATATTTAATTAAATATAAGATTAATATAATTTATAAATATTTAATTAAATATAAGATTAATAAAATTTATAAATATTTAATTAAATATAAGATTAATATAATTTATAAATATTTAATTAAATATAAGATTAATATAATTTATAAATATTTAATTAAATATAAGATTAATATAATTTATAAATATTTAATTAAATATAAGATTAATAAAATTTATAAATATTTAATTAAATATAAGATTAATATAATTTATAAATATTTAATTAAATATAAGATTAATATAATTTATAAATATTTAATTAAATATAAGATTAATATAATTTATAAATATTTAATTAAATATAAGATTAATATAATTTATAAATATTTAATTAAATATAAGATTAATATAATTTATAAATATTTAATTAAATATAAGATTAATATAATTTATAAATATTTAATTAAATATAAGATTAATATAATTTATAAATATTTAATTAAATATAAGATTAATATAATTTATAAATATTTAATTAAATGTAAGATTAATATAATTTATAAATATTTAATTAAATGTAAGATTAATATAATTTATAAATATTTAATTAAATATAAGATTAATATAATTTATAAATATTTAATTAAATATAAGATTAATATAATTTATAAATATTTAATTAAATATAAGATTAATATAATTTATAAATATTTAATTAAATATAAGATTAATATAATTTATAAATATTTAATTAAATATAAGATTAATATAATTTATAAATATTTAATTAAATATAAGATTAATATAATTTATAAATATTTAATTAAATATAAGATTAATATAATTTATAAATATTTAATTAAATATAAGATTAATATAATTTATAAATATTTAATTAAATATAAGATTAATATAATTTATAAATATTTAATTAAATATAAGATTAATATAATTTATAAATATTTAATTAAATATAAGATTAATATAATTTATAAATATTTAATTAAATATAAGATTAATATAATTTATAAATATTTAATTAAATATAAGATTAATATAATTTATAAATATTTAATTAAATATAAGATTAATATAATTTATAAATATTTAATTAAATATAAGATTAATATAATTTATAAATATTTAATTAAATATAAGATTAATATAATTTATAAATATTTAATTAAATATAAGATTAATATAATTTATAAATATTTAATTAAATATAAGATTAATATAATTTATAAATATTTAATTAAATATAAGATTAATATAATTTATAAATATTTAATTAAATATAAGATTAATATAATTTATAAATATTTAATTAAATATAAGATTAATATAATTTATAAATATTTAATTAAATATAAGATTAATATAATTTACAAATATTTAATTAAATATAAGATTAATATAATTTATAAATATTTAATTAAATATAAGATTAATATAATTTATAAATATTTAATTAAATATAAGATTAATATAATTTATAAATATTTAATTAAATATAAGATTAATATAATTTATAAATATTTAATTAAATATAAGATTAATATAATTTATAAATATTTACTTAAATATAAGATTAATATAATTTATAAATATTTAATTAAATATAAGATTAATATAATTTATAAATATTTAATTAAATATAAGATTAATATAATTTATAAATATTTAATTAAATATAAGATTAATATAATTTATAAATATTTAATTAAATATAAGATTAATATAATTTATAAATATTTAATTAAATATAAGATTAATATAATTTATAAATATTTAATTAAATATAAGATTAATATAATTTATAAATATTTAATTAAATATAAGATTAATATAATTTATAAATATTTAATTAAATATAAGATTAATATAATTTATAAATATTTAATTAAATATAAGATTAATATAATTTATAAATATTTAATTAAATATAAGATTAATATAATTTATAAATATTTAATTAAATATAAGATTAATATAATTTATAAATATTTAATTAAATATAAGATTAATATAATTTATAAATATTTAATTAAATATAAGATTAATATAATTTATAAATATTTAATTAAATATAAGATTAATAAAATTTATAAATATTTAATTAAATATAAGATAAATATAATTTATAAATATTTAATTAAATATAAGATTAATATAATTTATAAATATTTAATTAAATATAAGATTAATATAATTTATAAATATTTAATTAAATATAAGATTAATATAATTTATAAATATTTAATTAAATATAAGATTAATATAATTTATAAATATTTAATTAAATATAAGATTAATATAATTTATAAATATTTAATTAAATATAAGATTAATATAATTTATAAATATTTAATTAAATATAAGATTAATATAATTTATAAATATTTAATTAAATATAAGATTAATATAATTTATAAATATTTAATTAAATATAAGATTAATATAATTTATAAATATTTAATTAAATATAAGATTAATATAATTTATAAATATTTAATTAAATATAAGATTAATAAAATTTATAAATATTTAATTAAATATAAGATTAATATAATTTATAAATATTTAATTAAATATAAGATTAATATAATTTATAAATATTTAATTAAATATAAGATTAATATAATTTATAAATATTTAATTAAATATAAGATTAATAAAATTTATAAATATTTAATTAAATATAAGATTAATATAATTTATAAATATTTAATTAAATATAAGATTAATATAATTTATAAATATTTAATTAAATATAAGATTAATATAATTTATAAATATTTAATTAAATATAAGATTAATATAATTTATAAATATTTAATTAAATATAAGATTAATATATTTATAAATATTTAATTAAATATAAGATTAATATATTTATAAATATTTAATTAAATATAAAATTAATATAATTAATAAATATTTAATTAAATATAAGATTAATATAATTTATAAATATTTAATTAAATATAAGATTAATATAATTTATAAATATTTAATTAAATATAAGATTAATATAATTTATAAATATTTAATTAAATATAAGATTAATATAATTTATAAATATTTAATTAAATATAAGATTAATATAATTTATAAATATTTAATTAAATATAAGATTAATATAATTTATAAATATTTAATTAAATATAAGATTAATATAATTTATAAATATTTAATTAAATATAAGATTAATATAATTTATAAATATTTAATTAAATATAAGATTAATATAATTTATAAATATTTAATTAAATATAAGATTAATATAACTTATAAATATTTAATTAAATATAAGATTAATATAATTTATAAATATTTAATTAAATATAAGATTAATATAATTTATAAATATTTAATTAAATATAAGATTAATATATTTATAAATATTTAATTAAATATAAGATTAATATATTTATAAATATTTAATTAAATATAAAATTAATATAATTAATAAATATTTAATTAAATATAAGATTAATATAATTTATAAATATTTAATTAAATATAAGATTAATATAATTTATAAATATTTAATTAAATATAAGATTAATATAATTTATAAATATTTAATTAAATATAAGATTAATATAATTTATAAATATTTAATTAAATATAAGATTAATATAATTTATAAATATTTAATTAAATATAAGATTAATATAATTTATAAATATTTAATTAAATATAAGATTAATATAATTTATAAATATTTAATTAAATATAAGATTAATATAACTTATAAATATTTAATTAAATATAAGATTAATATAATTTATAAATATTTAATTAAATATAAGATTAATATAATTTATAAATATTTAATTAAATATAAGATTAATATAATTTATAAATATTTAAAATGATGTAGAATAAATTATAGTACCTAACGTTATAACTTTGTAAATGACATTCGCCAAAGCTGTTTTTTAGAAAAACACCATAACTTAACAAGCGTTGGTGGCTGAGTGGTTAGAGTAAATCTCTTGCACGAGCCAGACTCGGGTTCGATACCCGGCCGGCGCCAATAATTCGCAAATTGTTACTAAGACGATTGCCGTGAACAATTGGTGGAAACCCGCCCCTTGGACGTTAAGAGGTAGCATTACACTCAGCACTCGGTCCGTCCCAAAGTCATTAAGAAGAAGTTGGAGAGAAAACGCCCATACAAACACAACAGACTCAACATCCACAACCATCATAACACAGGCACACCACAATCTCTACACCCACAACCGACATAACTCGAACTCAACATGTCAAACCATCATAACACAAACACGACAAACACGACAAACTCAACACTCACAACCGTCATAACACGAACTCAACATTCACAACCTACGCATAAACATTACAAAAACGTAATACACCAAACCGTCACGACGGTGAGTGAAAAAACACCATCCAAACCAAACCGCAAATGAATCCGTTAACGCTCGCCGTCACACGGTGGTTTTGCCAACCCTTCGAGAAGCTGAGATTTTGAGAAACTGCGTACGCAATGATTAACCTTTGCACGGAAAATGCGAACGCGTTCGCAGGACAGACCCACAGACAGACAGACGGACGGACACGGTGATTGTAATACCCCTCCAGGGTACAAAGTCCCCTCGGAGAGGTAAAAAGGTTGGGTAGCGATACACAAAAAAATAATACTAACATCCAAAATAAATTATAATTTTATTTTTGGAAGTATGAACTAACAGCTGGAGAAATAACATTTCGAACCTGATCCTTAAATTCTTTAATTTAAAGGTTACAGGGGTTTGAAAAATCGAAATATTTTTGTATAGTCTAACCAACGAAACGAATTAAAAAATACCAACACCAGCTCCATAGTTGAACAATGGCCTAATTCATTGATCCATTATCGAAAGTCATTGGGTGCGTTCAGTAAGGGACTGGAGGGCAGAATAGCCAACGGAGTCGCCATTTAGTAAAAGCGGAGTCCGTTTTCTTCTTGTACGGTTTTACGCGTTTCGGGTTCCAAACCCGCCCGTTGCTCTCACACCTTCTGTTTGGGAATGCCAGTATTTATACTAAAATTAAAAGTGGGCACTATAATCACGCTACTCGGGAACCTCAACTCTAAAAATGGTTTATGCAATGAGATCAGAATGGTAGCCACAAATATGGAAATCAGTGTTATTTTTGCGAAAAATAAACTGGGTGATTAAACGGAAAAATAGTATTTATTCCCAGAATAGATCTCGCACCATTCACTATCAAACTCTCAAACACGTGGATATTTACCGAAACCGGTGTATTCACACTGACAACTGCACGTAGCATTTTCCCTGGTAACTTCCATTTACAACGTAAAATAGATTTTATTAAATTATGATTATTTATTAATTTATTAATTAATTACTATTATTATTATTACTATTATTTTAACAATTTTGCTTCGCAACACTTTTCAAATTTGATTAAAATATGTTAGCTAATTATTTCGTTGCATCCCTTTATTTTGTCCCGTTTATTTAATGTAATTTGCAGATAATGAGGATACATTTCGATTAATTTGGTTAAAGTTGGATTACAATACAGGTAAACTTTTGAACTACATTTCTTTACAATCAACTAGCTGTAAAGCCCGGACTTGTGGTAAATTTTAAATTTTACCATGTCAGGCAGACATTTTACGCGATTTTACGTCAGATAATGTGCATACGTTTGTTCCAAAATGTATAACAAAACCGTGCAAATATTATAAAACGTCAAAAACGCCCAAACATTTCTTAGAAAAAAAAACAAACGGCCCAATACTCCAAGCTAAAAAATTCCAATAAATGGATAAAATTACCCAAACTAAAAAATGTATCCTAAAAGCCCAAAAAAAACTATCAAAACTATCAAAGTTTCAAAAAATCAACAAAACAGTCAAAACTCGCAAACAAACATCCAAAATTCGCTAGTCCTTATTGTTGTATCGCTAATTCAACTAAAATTCAAGAAACAATTTTATTTTGAATATCAATCGTACAGAGTAATGACAAGTGTAAATATATATTATTCTGAGGACGTGAAAAGTGGCAGAACAGTCTGTTATTAATAGTTTCCCGGCTTGATGCATTCTAAAGGCACACGCATTTTTCAACGAAGCAGCTGACTTTTTCCCCTTCCTCGCAGAAAGAATCCGGCCCCTCTCCTATCTTTAAGCCATTGCACTGATCTTCACCATCCGGGCAGGTGCAGTAGCAGAAAGCGTCCTCGTCGGTGTCACCATTCGGATCATTGGCGGAACATTTGGCTGTTTTCGAAGGGCACTTGGTGCTATCACATGAATCACCTTGTTTGCATTCTGAAAAAATTATTAATCAAAAATTAGAAGGGAAACGAGGGGCTACTCACTTCTAGTTTGACTGTAAAATAATGACGTAATCAGGGAGTACGCCATGAATATGCGGAGTACTCTAATGCTTGGTTTCTACTAGCGCCCGTCACTCAGCTTTCGGACGGACAAACCAAAGTTTCTACTCGACCGTTTTAGAAGCAAAAACTGTAGTTTTTGCCTCTCCAAACAACGTATCCCCCTCCATTTTTTTCCTTTTCCCACAATCGGGTAGCGAATAGATTGCACCTCCTTTAAATTTCCCTACAATGGCTGGCTGCCTGGCTAAACCCGTTCCCATCCCCCCTCAAATATCTACAAAAAATATATGGCTTGAAAAAGCATACTTAACAACTAATAGAGTGCTTGCAGTTGATGCGTTTTTAAAAGTTAGTGACGTCACAGCCGTAGCTTCCGTAATGGTTGTCATGAAAACTCGCGTTTTTTCTCAATAGACGTTTAACATTGGTGACGTCGCAGGGTTAGATATTTTTTCATAGAAACAGTTTCCCCCGGTTTTTTTCGATGTTTCTGAAGCTTGTATATTCGTACTTATTAAATTAATCTTAATTGTACAAGGTCTAGGCATATTTCCATTCAAACAAGTATATACGCTTTTTACCTCTCCGAGGGGACCAAGTCCCCTAGGAGGGGTTATACAACCACCGTGTCTGTCTGTCAGGCCTGCGAACGCGTTCGCATTTTCGGTGCAAAGTGTAATCACTGCGTGCGCAGTTTCTCGAGATCTCTGCGTTCGCAGTTTCTCGAAGGGTTGGAAAAACCACCGTGTGACGGTGAGCGTTAACGGAATCATTTGCGGTTTGGTTTGGAATGTGTTTTTTCGCTCACCGTCGTGACGGTCCGGTGTATTAAGTTTTTGTAATGTTTATGCGTAGGTAGTGAGTGTTGAGTTTGTTGTATTTGTGTTCTGACGGTTGTGCATGTTAAGTCTGTGGTGTTTGTATAGGCGTTTCCTCTCCAACTTCTTCCTAATGACTTTGGGACGGACCGAGTGTTGAGTGTAATGCTACCTCTCAACGTCCAATGGCA
This sequence comes from Leiobunum rupestre, assembly GCF_980474605.1. NCBI lineage: Eukaryota > Metazoa > Arthropoda > Arachnida > Opiliones > Sclerosomatidae > Leiobunum > Leiobunum rupestre. The sequence goes on from NC_143394.1 coordinate 39,551,474, forward strand.
GGGTTTCCACCAGTTGTACACGATATTCGTCTTAGTATCAATTTGCGATCGCATCGGGCGGGATTTGAACCCGGGACCTCCTGCTTGACAGGCGGACGTTCTACCACAGAACCACCGACACTTGTTACGCTTTATTGAAAATTAGACCTTCAGCTTTATCGGAAGCGTATTTAATAGAGTACGAAATTTTGGTTTAATTGAAATAGAATTGAAATTGAAATTATTGCATCGAAGAAATTCTAATTTAGCGTTTCTCTATTGATTAAAAAGAAATGCGCCACCCAGGTTTCGAACCCAGGCCATTCGGCTTGGCAGTCAAGCGCTCTACCACAGAACCACCGATAGCTGCTTAGGTTCACTGAAATTAAAACACGCATCGTAAGCATAATAGGTAATAAAGTCTTTTTTTATTAATGAATTTATGAAAGCCTAATCTGGTTTTTTTACGAATGAAATTTTAAAGGTTAAATCTTGTTTTAGCGCAGTCAGCCGAGATTAGAGGGTTAAAGGGTAGACCCTGTGGGTGGTCCACTTTGTTAGTTTTTTTGTTATTTATTTACGGGTATTCTTAACGACCTATATATAGTTGTGTTAATTCAAAGAAGATAATTTAACGTTAATTGCTTTAAGAGCTGGCGGTTAGTCAAGTGGCTCTCTGTGCTTTGTTGATGGTAAGGTTTTTGCTTCTTGTAAATATATTTGGTGTGGATATTTGGATATCTACGATTTCTAACGCAGTCAATGATTTCCTGGGTGTGCGAGTCATTATATGATATTGGAAATTGGACGGCATTGGTCTTTTTCATGCGGTATGTGTCACAACGTCAACTGGAAGTCTACGAGCGTTGAAATAAAATGAGCGTCAAAGATGCGGCAAGTATTTCGTAAGCGAGAAAAATACAAATACCATCTTTAGATATTTCTTTCATTAAAATTTGCTTAGTATTATATTCAACTGATAAACATGTATTGAAAAAAGGGTTAAATTCAATTGTGCATTGTTTTAGTAAGTCTAACTCGCTGTTGTAACTACTTAATTTATAATATTCTGAATAAATTAAACTCGATTGTTTCGTCTCAATTATTTAAATTAAAATTAAAATTTTATACCAGGCAGGGTTTGAACCGAGAAAACGTTTTTCGTAAATAACTCTGAATTGCGGAAATATCTTTGGGGGTCGTGTCGAGAAATTAATACCACTAGGGACCATTCTTCCGAGGAGAGGTATATTTTGGCTTGCCAACTTGTTAACAAGTACGCTGCTGGATCAATAATAAGTTGTAATAACTCTGTCTCGATTTGTTGAGCTGGAAAACTATAATTATCAGTATTCTTATTTAAACACTATAAATCTATGACAACGTGTCACAAGCTCGACACGAATATGGCGTCGTGTTGAAGAGGTTAAATATTCGACTTCGAAGTACCATGGTTACCTCCAAGCGCTCCCTCTTGGCGCGAGAGGGAAGTATAAACGGGAAAATAGACCCATGTTGAAAGTTGGGGGGCCGAAAATTAACATTTTTACCTGGCAACTCAGCATTTGGACGGAACATCCGTTTCCTTACTTCCGCCTGTATATTACAATGGCGGTCACGTGGTTGAAAACGTCACAAACAGGATGTTCCGTCCACAGGTCTCACTTAAGCCTCGTCTGCGGCCCCTCTTTTGTTATGGGTCTATTAAAACGTCTAAAATATTCACGTGACTCTCGACATTGTTCAAACTTGTGGAGTTGTCTGCTTAACCTCTCTATTAAGTGTACAACACAAGCGTCACTATAGTTCCACCTGTTTAATGGAATTAAAATACGCTAGATGACTTGGGCCTTAGGACTGGTGGTGCCTTGGGTATTAACCTAGCTGATTATAATTATTAGAAGTTACTCTGGTTTTTCGTAAAAAATTATGCAACTACAAGTCTGATATTCGAAGATGTACTGGCCGAAATTATTCCAGGGCTTTAGGGCTGTGCGAGCAGTAGCGCCGCCAGCGGTAGGCACGTGCCTACGTTGAAAAAAATTGGACCTACTTAGGGGGCCTCCTTTTTAAGAACTATAGGCCTACTAGGGGCCTCCAAATTAAGAAAAACGTGCCTTCTTGGGGCCTAAGATTCATTGAAAAGATGACTAGTTGACTAACAGTTTTTTTATTCCTGAACGGCCGGTACTCTTTGCTTTCCACTTTAGAAAACAAGCCCCCTCAGGGGCCCCCTGTAGCCTAAAAAGGGTAGGTGAAGCGGTGTTAACATTCCGAGTTTATTTGTAAAGGGGGATCATTGTAATTCAGGGAAAAAACAGCTGCTTCTATAAGCCACACACGTTATCGTAAAACGTAACAAGTGGGCCCGGCAGTCCCAAATAATAGTTTCACACGAGCCAAGCTTTACGAACACAACGAATAGTAGTATAACCGTTAACGGAAACAAGAAACAAATAAAATAAACTGTCGAAAAAAACCGCTCGAAATATTTTTGTGGAAAATATGGGAACCGCTCGAAATATGTTTGTGGGAAATATAGGGGTGACAATTTCAAAAATTACCCAGAGTGTATGGGCTAAAGGGTTAAAAGACAAACAGAAGCGATTTCACCACGTTTAGAGATGCACTTACGAAAACCCATGCCCCCCTCCCCTCCCTTCACACCTTGGGGCTCTGGGAAGGTGATAGTTCTTAAATTCCACAGAATGGCTGGGCTCCGAAGAGTCGCCAACTTTTACCCAGAGATAATAAATACGCTTATGCTTTAGGAGATGTGAAACTCGCTATACTTCTAACGTTAAGAGAGCCGAACAGGTTTATCTCTTGCTTCCCCCCTTGCGAGCTCTAGCGCTCGTGGCGGCCAGGGTGTAAGCTTCAGTATTCCACAGACTAAATAACTGAAAAATACACAAACCATGCAGAACTGTTGGAATAGACCATAGGCTAAATATGAATAATGAAATTTTTATACTATTATAAAAATTACAATATAAATATTATATTATTTATATTGAATTATTTCATATTAATTATATAAACTATTTTATAATTATATTATATTAACTGTATATATTGTTTGTAATATAATATAAATATTATATAAAATAAAATATTATAATTTAAATAAAATCTAATGACTATTATAGCTTTTAATTTAATCTTGAGGTGTTATGATTTTTGACTAACTTTAATTATTAAAATATGCAAATAGGAAATGTGAAAATAACAAATTCACTCAGTATTTAAATTTTTATTTTTTATTCATTTTAATATCATCAAAATAGGAACAAGGACTATTGGGTATTAATTATTTAATTAATCACAAATTGCTATAATTTTGATCAGGAACATTTAACTACGAAAACAAATATGCAAATAAAAAGGATTTTTTCCCAAAATGAAAAGTTGAAAATGAGCGAATTTCACTCAGTATTACAAATCTTTTGCTTTCTTTAATACTAATGTTATTTAAAATAGGAACAGATTTTAATCTCACTATCATCTTTATGCATTAAAACATTTAACAAAAAATATTAAAATCATATTTTACTTAAAACATTTAATTGTGGGATAGGATTTAATTTTTAACACTAATGTTATTTAAAATAGGAACAATTTTAATCTCACTATCATCTTTATCATATTTATGCATTAAAACATTTAACAAAAAAATATTAAAATCATGTTTTACTTAAAACATTTAAATGTGGGATAGGATTTTAATTTTTTTTCATATTATCTTTTAAGTTTAACACCTATTTTTATTGTTTTTTATTTTGCACTGTGACCAACTTTAATAGCTTTTCTATCAATTCGTTCTTCTTTCTTGTTAGTGCTAATGTTGTCATTAATTTTTTTTAGTGCCGCAAATATACTAAACCTAACATAGTATTTGATTATGTAGTCCATAAGCAACGAACACTTTTCTTCTTGTGGGTGAAACCAATTTAGTTTAGCTATATCAATATTAAAGTTCCGAATAACGCGTTCCCTAATGTTTTTCATATGGAAAATTTTGGGAAATAACGAATCAAATTTTTCATTAAGGTCTTCAATAAAATCCAGAAATGGAATACTTGGTCTGGTGATTTGATCCACAGTTGTACTACTGTAGGTTTTGAATGAAATGAAGGTATCTTCGTGCTAGTAATTTGAGTTCAAGCGCAGTAGTTGTTTTTTGCACGAATTGCATTCCAAATGGTTTTGGTTTTCAAAACATTTTTTTAATATGTAACCTGCAATATAGCAAACTGAATTGTTGTCATCATTATGACATCCAGTTATTTCAAATTCTTTTTGAAAAGCTGTTTCTGCATCTTCGTACTCTATTAGTACTGATTCACTGAGTGAGAGATCCGTTACTCGAACATTTTTGTTAGCTTTTGTTGAATCAATATCTAGTATTATTTTATCCAAATCTGCTATGCAATTGGACTTTGCAGTTGGTTTTAGTAAGTGATTTAGGCTTGCACTTCCATATGCCTTTCTGAAGAATTGTGGTGACGGGTGATCTCTGTTCCCACCTTTTTGTCGAATTACCCCAAAAAAGTTCTCAAGAAAATCTTGGTTCATTTTTCCTGTAAGGAGGAATTTAAATCCATAATTGGTCTTTAAATCTTCCCAGAGGGCTTTTAATGACTGAATTGATAACTTCCACCCCTCCACGCAAGGAAGGGTTTTGTATCGACAGCCTTTAAAGTTCCATGAATTCAACCAGATCAAAGCATCATCCAAGGTTTCCAAATGAGGAGATTTATTGGTCATTGGGCCTTTACACGGAGTATTTTTTAAAAGGGAAGCATTAAAATTGGCAGTTCTGCAATTAAATAGGTCGAACAAATCATTCATTCTCTCGATAAACTCTGCTGTGAATACAGCATCGAATTTCAAGTGATTCTGTGATGTATATGTATACATCGCACTGGCAACGGTTCTACTGAGCAACTGTGAAGCCAATGGCACCCTCATTTTGGAAAAGTTCGTTAAATGCAAATGTTTCTTTGTCAATTTAGGAGCAAGTTTAAATTTTCCTTGAGCTGTCTCTAAGTTGTAGAGCTTAAACAAATGTTCCCATTTTACTGGACCCCCATTGGTTAAAATGACATACTTGCTCAAATTATTCCTGACACTTTTGAGAAGATGAGGAGGGTCAAACATTGCAAATATTTTTTCTTTTGTTGGTGACAAAAAATACGGCATCTCTTCCCGTATCCCCATTAGCTTGAACATTTTTCTGTTGTTGGTTCCCTGATCGCAGACTACGACCTTTACTTTTAGACCAATGTCATTCAGTTTTTGGACGCACTCATACAAAAGTTCTTTTTGCTGCTCAGCTGGGCAAGAGTCACGTGCAAAAAAATAGCCAAGGGGTTGTTTCCAACTAAATTTTAAACCTTTTACCATAAAAACAAGCGCTTGATTTGCTACTCTTCTTGTTTTTCCCAGAGTGCCAAAATTTTCAAAACCTTCTATTTCGTCGTTTGGTTGGTCATACGTCAATGTTTCTGTCAGGCTGATTTCATCAAGAGCTAGTACACACAGCTTTTCATCTGAGCTTTTGTTTTCGAATTTCATTTTTAGCAAGTTGAACACTTTCTCATCAAATCCAGGCCGAATTTCATTTTGAGCTAACCAAGCTTGTAATGATCTTTTAGTTGGTAGGCAAAACATTGTCGAAACTTGTCTATAAGCTTGAGGGCTATGATAATATAGCGATAGTGCTATAGTTTTGATTGTCGTGGAATAACGGCGTCTTCTTTTTTTCCTATTTTGAAGTTTTAAATCTGACTCCACAAGGGCCTTTGCAAGAGAATTTAATTTTTCCAATTTTTCACCAGAATTGTGCTGTTTTACATTCTTTACTGCATCCAGTTTTCTTTTTAAATTCTGAATATGCTTTTCCCGACGATACAGTTTTAGCCTTTGACTGTTAATGATTTTCATTAATTTATCCTGCTTTATTTGAAATTTCCTTTCTTGTTTTTTGCAACAAGATTCTTCAATGAGCAATGTGTCAGCGACAATGGAATCGGATTCATTAACTTCAACGTTTGTAGCTGCACCTAAAATACATTTTATTTTTAAAATAAGGAATTTTTTTGACATAGCTTTGACCCTCTTAGGTATTTTCCAAAGTGTGAAATTTCCTTTCAGGGTTTCTGGCTACACCACAAGAGTTGTTGACCTTAAATTGTTAAAAAGTAATTAATTTATATCACCAAATATACTTATAATGTAATACCAATTTAGAGAAAACTAAATTAGAAGTACGAATTAAATGTGAAAATAATTTAAATTTAAGTTTAAATTACTAATTCACACCAGTGGCGTAGCCTGTGAACACATTCCCCTCCTTAATTGTATGTGAACATATAGTGGTGTGCAGATACTAAAATTGCAAGTTCGAGTACTTACTCGGACTCGCCATATATATAGGACTGGAACAGACAGGTACCCAAGTCCTTCGCCAAGGCTAGGAACTCTCTCTAGGGGTGACACCTGGTGCTGATCACACCCAGCTTGTGACTCCACTGAATCATAAATTTAATTTATTACTATTTCCCAATACATACCATGAAATATCTCACTAACCCTTAGTGGTATGTCAGTAGTATCCAATGATTTCCTTGCACGTTTAATTTCAATGTTTGTAGTTGTACCTAATGCAAATACATTTATATTTAAAATAAGCGAAAACCTTTCTTTTAAATTTTTTTTAAACATACCGCTGTCTTGCAATTTCTTTTGTGTACATTTTTTGATGGGAGTCTCTGAAATTTCGGGAAAAAGAAGTCTCCTCTTAAGGTTCGGTTTTATTCTACGAGCGTTTGATAAACCTGCAACTTTATCTAATAGTTAAAAAAGGTAAAATAAAAACTTTAATAATATGAGAAAACATTCTGTACCAAAATTATCATATTTTCTTTTAGTGGACCTAGGTGAATCAATATAGGTTTCGCCCAAAAATATACCTGAAACAAAATTTCAGAAATTGAAAAATACACCACACGTTAAAAGATGAAACCTACCAGAATCAGAGTTTGAAAATGAAACATTTTCATATGGTGACAATACCTTTCTTGGAACTGGTGGAATAAATTGAGAAAAACTATTAACATAATTTAAGGTGAACATTTAGAACAAGAAAAATCCGATATTTCCTTTAGCTTCATGCAGTATCGAATAAAATCGTACCAACTGAATTTATTAAACCAAAGCGATTTATAACTTTTGAGCTTCAATTTTTAATTAAATTATATCTTAGCAGCCAATTAAGTAAATTAAAAATACAAGTTGGTACATATTAAGAAAAGTTGAAAGCTAATTGTTTATATAAAAACATTCTCTAATTAGAAGATATAATAACTTAATATATCTATTGTGAATAATTTTTTAAACAGTGATATAACGTACGGAAATTTACATAGTTTTAATTTTAACCTTAACAAAAACAATAAATTATAAATGAAACATACCATTAGACTTGGATCTGACATTGAAAAGAGTTCTCGGTGATCTGTTTTTCTTTGAATCAATAACATTTTTTTCACTTTCAAAGTGACCTAAATCTGATATATTCAAGGGTTGTTTTCCAATTGTTTCACTTTCGCCTTTGTTGATATTATGTAATTAGTTAAAAAGGTAAAGGTATTTAAAATTATTACTTACTAGTGTTCTTTGTAAATAATTGAATTTTTGGTGTATTAACACCAATATCACGAAGATTTTGAAATTTACAAGAAAATAAACTTGGTAGTGCGTTGGGTACAAGTTTATTCCTTGTTTCTAAATTCATGTATTGAGTGTCATCAAAATGTTTTGCACATATTTTGTACGAATCGTAAAGTTGTTTGGTGGATTTGCTAAACAAATCTTTCCTATTTAAGATTTTAACCCATTCATTTGATCTATAAAAAAATTAGAAAATAAGTTTTTTAACCAAAGGCTTAGGCTTAAGTTCATATATTAGTATTACCGTTCTTCGTCTTTAGGAAATCTAAAAAAAGATACCGAATCGGTTTTAACATTAAAACAAGTCGGCACTGCGCACCGAACTGGACCCATTATTGGAGCTACATTTAATTTAAATTTATAACAGGATTTCGAGAAAACTAAGAAGAAAAATAAGTGACCACGAGGTTTTACGCTTTTACTTCGCCGCCTACTCGCTTTCTCCCTTGCCGTCAAAAAAAGTGGCGCTGCAGTCAGTTGCTGCTTTCCCCCTTTTTAGGATGTTCGGGTTTTGGAAACGAGTTTCACATCTCCTAAAGCGTAAGCGTATTTATTATCTCTGCTTTTACCATCCCCCACCCGAATGGAAGCGAGAGGCAAGCGCCAGAGACGGAAACGGCAGAAGATCGCCGAATCCCGAAATTCCCGATCCCGATTGCCCGGCTTGCTAGGTTGTTAGTTATAGAACGACGTTATTGCGGACGGTGAGAATCCTACCGTGGCGTTAGAAAACGGCGTGTCTGCGAACGGCGGCGGCGGCGGCGGCGGCGGGGACTGTAGCGGCTACGGGAGTTTTACTCTAGCCTATACTAGGCTCGTGTCAAACTAAAAATGACCTCGGACCTTAGCTCCCCTCCACCGCGTGGCAAGTTCAAAGAGCGAAATGTCTTCCCCCCCCCGCCCCCACAAGATACAAATCGAGAAAGGGGGCCCCCGCATCTGACACCTGTTCGTCCGTGAGCTACCGTGTTCTCAAGAATGTCGTTTGTTGATAAGCGCAATATCGTCCTAGAAGGGGTGGGTTTCCACCATGGGGGTAAAACTGGAAAGCTCCAGCTTATTTGGGGTTTGTGACATTATTTTTACCAGAGTTTCTCCACATTTCGAGTCTTTCTCAGTCAGTTAATTTTGTGTCCTTTTTGTTTAAATATTTTTGACAAGTGCCGACTTCGACCTCCTAGAGGTTTAAAGAAGCATTAAAACATTTCAGGCTAGTTTATATAGTTAGTTGGCTTTTTTCATGCTTTTTATTTAGTACCTAGTTATTTTTTAACAAAACTATATTAGTGGTCTTTTGTCTGTTTGGTTTTAAAATTTTTGGCAAGAGCCGACTTCTACCTCCTAGAGGTTTAAAGAAGCCGTACTGCGCTTGTTTTAAATAAAAACATTTCGGGCTAGTTTATATAGTTAGTTGGCTTTTTTCAAGCTTTTAGTAGCTAGATATTTTGAACCAAACTATTGGTGGTGCCGAAGGTGGTACCATTCGTAAAACTAGTTTTTTTTAAGACTATAGTGGTACCATTTTTAAAAGGAGTAATATCTGGAGTTTTTACTTTAAAACTAAAACCAGAATGGGTTCCCGAAAGTTTATGTCGGGGCCCAAAAACGCCAAAAATGTAAGAGAGAAGCGAGCATAGTTAGTTGTCAGAAAGACGCAATGAAACGATTTCTTCAACCGTCAGCTAAAATAAATAAACTGAATTCAGGGGAGACTCTAGGTTTTACAGAGCCTGAAAACAGTAAAAAAAATGTTGTTGACGTTTTACCCTATGTCAATGTCAGTCCGGCTAAGAAGGTAGTTCTAAATTCTGAGTTATCGGAAATTTTGGTTGAATTTTCTAATAGAGCCTCGAGTGCAAAGATAGACAATTCAAACGTAAGACGATTAATTGCTTGAGATATTAGTTTAGATAAGGATTGTCTGCCCGTTCAACCTAACCTCGCGTCTTTTCCCAAAACTGTAATGGGTCTTAAAAACCGAGGTTTCAATTCTTCTTGGTACACCAAATACCAAATGTTCGAATATTCTGTAGCAAACGATAAAGTTTATTGTTTTTGTTGTCGGCATTTTTTAGGTGGCAGAAATACGGGACTTATTGAGGGGTTTTCGGAGTGGAAAAATATGGCCAAAAAGTTCGAAGAACACTTTATTTCGACTAAATCACAAATAAATTGAATTGAATTGAATTGAATTGAATCTTAACACCAACAGACTTTTAAAAAATATTCAGACTATTTAGAATCAAAATCTTGAGGCTCAATAGTATGTCAGGTTGATCAGCATCATAAAACAGACGTTGCTAGAAATAAAGATGTCTTAGCTGCTCACGTGCGCCCAACAAGATCTCGCTCTTCGGGGGCATAGGTCGGACGAGGAAAATGGGAACAGGGGCAATTTCATAGAAATTTTAGATTTATTAAAGAGAAATTGTCCCGACTTAAAAGCCAAGTACGAAAGTATGCCTAATGCTATATACATACATAGCACTGTCCAAAATGAGCTGAATAACCTTAGTGGGAATTTTGTTAGGCGAATGATGGTAAAGGAGGTTAATGAATCAGGTGGTTTCTTTTCCGTAATTGCCGATGAGACTAGAGATAATGCGGGAGTAGAACAGCTGAGTGTTTGCATTAGGTATACTAGAAAGGAAATTGGCGTAGTAGAGCGATTTTTAGCATACACAGACTTGCATAAGTTCGACTCTGAAAGCATCAGCTTGGCTATAATTACCCTTTTGACGGAGAATGGACTGAAAATTGAAAATTGCGTTGCTCAGACTTATGATGGGGCCAGTGTAATGAGTGGGCACATAAAAGGGGTGAGGGTTCAAATAGAGAAAGCAGTAGGTGGAAATTGTCCGTACGTCCATTGCTATGCCCGTCGTTTAAATTTAATTTTGGTTGAATGCTGCTTCAATATAGTCGCGGTTAAGGAATTACTCGGACTAGTTCAAGCGATCTATAATTTCCAAAGCAACTCAGTTATTAGGAATGAATGTTTTGATAATTCTCAAAAAGAGCTGGGCTACGAAATAATTCTTAAAATTCCGCACTAGGTGTTGGAACAAAAAAAAGGTCTTCATTACTTCGGAAGTAGATTTGATTCTGTTCTATTAGCATTGGAGAAGTTGGTAGAAAATGGTAAGCCCGAAGAAGCTGCCGAGTGTCGAGGGTACATATTGCAATTACAAAACTTCACTAACTTGATTTTGACTACGACTTTAGATGAAATATTAGGTATTACCAACTCCTTGTCGGAATATTTACAAAGTTCGAGAGTCGTTCTAACTGAAGCTATCGCTATTTGCAAAGCTACCATAACTACCTTAGAGGACGTAAGGAACCCCGAAAAATTCGATTTAATTTGTGGACGAAGCTTCTAAGTTAGCAGAATCCGTTTTTGTCACGGTTCCCGATCGCAACACTGTACCTTTAGCTTTAAGAAACGAAAAATAATCCTTAATCAAAGACTAAAGCATAGTGTGGTAACGTGTACAACAGGAAACCGAGACACTGAAGCAAAGACCTTAAATGAACAGTTGAGATCAACGTACTAACAAATAATCGATAAATTTAAATAAGAAAAAAACCGATTTTTAGAAAATAATAGCCTAATTAAAGGAATAACTGTGTCTGACGCCGACTCGGAAAACTTTCTCGTAGAAAATGACGTCCTAGCCCACTGCTAAATATACACTCCCTTTAATTTCGACCTAGATTCATTGAATAGAATAATAGAATTGAAACGCGTCTACGGACAACAATGCGAGAGGATAGACTTTCCAACCTGGCCACATTATCCATTAGTCGAGATTTATCGAATCAATTAAAAGAACATCCGATGTTAGTGGTTGATGAATTTGGGAAGAGCTCTAATCGCAGAGTGTCAGTCATTGAGTAAAACGACTTTAATATTTAAAATAAGGGATTATTGGGATTGGGGATATTGGACATCTAAATGTTGGTTAATCTGGGGGACAAGTGAAAAAATAATTTAATTTTAGCTTCACATAATTTTGCAATAAGGAACACGGTGAACTCTTTCAAAACGGAGAGTTTAGTTGAAAAAAAAAACGTTAAATTATCGATTGAAATTATTGCGTAGAGGGGTGCCTATAAATTCATCGGTGCCTACTTGGGAAAAAATCCTGGCGGCGCTACTGTGTGCGAGTAGTGTTTTTAGGCAATCAAGTCGGGTACCGTGTACCTGAAATTTTTCGTGGATTATCGAGTCGGGTAGTATTTGTTGAGTCGGGTAATCGAGTACTCAAAATAGTAAAATACTCGTCGAATAGTCGAGTACGCGAACATTATGGGAAAAATAATAACCCGACGAATTCCACAAGGCGGTTTATTCGAATAATGTACATTTTAACCAAAATTTTAAAAATTGACAACTTTATTTACGTAATAAAATAATTATTTTATTACGTAAATAAAGTTGTCAATTTTTAAAATTTTGGTTATTTTATACGTAAGAAGTCAACTAATTATATTTAATGTAAATTTTATTATATCGAGTTACGAGTTCGGGTACCCGACCTAAAAAATGGTCGGGTACTAGATCTCGCTCACTGACTGAAAGAACTATTGGGCGCTGACCCTGAGCCTGCTCAACCTCTCTTCCTCGCTGAACAAGATCAAGCATGGCTAATAACCATGGTCCAGCTGAGGAGCGGGGTGAAACAATCTCCTTTTAAACTGCCTCTTGGCGGAAACCAATTGTTGTCCAATGATTGGGCAATAGTGGGGGAACGAGCGGGTTAATAACTTATTTGTAAGTGTACCGTGCCCTTTCTCCTTTCTTATTTCCTTTCTCTGTTGTGGATTCTATAGCCGGTGTTAAACTATACCCACCCGTTTCACAAGGGTAGCGTCCCGTAGCCTGGGCTAAGCCTATGGGAGTCCTGGGGGCTGAGTTCCGGGATTTTTCTCGCGTCCGTTTAAAGGGCCGGGGGGTTTCGGGGCAGTGTGTCAGAATTTATAGCCCGGTGTACCTAGTAACAAAGACCATACCACCGGAGGCCTATCATCATAGTGCCCTACGCCAGCGTCCCCCTAGCCCGGACAGGTGACAAATCCAGCATGGGTAGCAGAACCCTACTACTGATGGTCGCACCCTTGACGCAAGCCACTCAACCCAGCAGAAGGTGCAGCAATGGGTGGACCAATCCCCACTTCGCACACAGCAGTGGGAATAAGAGTGGATGCTGTAGCAACTCCAGCCGACACCCTACCTACGCAGGTAAGGAGTCAAACCCTTTGGAGAGAGCTCCTAAAGGGGAACGACGGGCACACAGCAGCCCAAGTAACCCGGCACAGCTGGCACCGGAGATCCCGGTGTGGCTCCAAAAGGCTGGGAAACAGGACCGCCGTGCCCTCATACGGAGGCCCGCCGCCCCACAGCAGGCTACCGAATCCGCCGAAGCGGCCAGTTTGCACGTACCCTCTCCGTTAGCCTGAGCCGAAGCTCAGTATCCAGCCCAAACCTGACCGAAGTCGGAGGTGGAGATAGGACCATTTGATCGAAGCTAACATCTCCCAGTGCGCCACCGCCCTTATGGGTTACAAGAGCCGGACCCCGACTCCCCGGTAAAGCCACCAGTTATTGCACACTCCGACCCATTTAGGGCCGGGGTTTCAGGACAACACGCCTCTTTGGTACCTGTGTCCGGGGTAGACGGGTGGTTGGTAGTGGCGACTACCGGTCAATAGTCTTAGTCGATAGCTACGCCGCAAAATTTTCTTTTTGAAAACGAAAATATTTGAGAGAGTTGGCCGTTTTCGGTCTATCGAAATCTGGCAGCCTTGCCTGCCTTCCGGCCTGTATCTCCATACCAAAAATGGCCGACGATAACGCCATGGGCGAATTAAAGTAGGACATGACTTTTCCCAAAAAAAGGGTACGGCTAGAAAAACACCTTCTAGTGGCGTGATCTATCGGTCACTTTTAATTAAACAGGAAGTATAACCGTTTTAGATCAAACCACGTGACTCTTGTAGGGGGGGGGGATTTTTATTTGAATTCCCGAGCACGTGTCGTGGTGTGGTTATTATGTAGGTCCATGTAAGTATATAATATTATAATATAATAAAAATTGGTAATAACATTTAATAACAAATATTATGTTCTTTTTAGAATGTTTAAGCTACAAACCTATCTGACTTTAGGAATAGAACCGCCTCCCCTTGTAATTTTATCAGGTAAATCAAATGTTACATTTAACCCTAACTTTCTTAGCAACCAAATTACTTTTAATTTCAGATTCAGATGTTGATGAAGTTGCAGATGCCAGCGAATTAACTTTTCAGTGGTATGTGTAATTAGTTTTTTTTTTTAGTTTTAGAGTGTGTAGTCAATGTTTCTTTTAATTTATCAGTGAGAATACCCCACCGAAGAAAAAGAAGAAAATCAAAGGTAGAAGAGATCGCATTGTCAGCCAAGAAAACTATGAAAGAATGTTTTCATGTGTTTTCAATTATGCAATTGGTGCAATAGAAACTACTTTAAATGAGATGGAACTGCCGGAGCCAAATACAAGGGTCTTGAAATGGGCATTGCTACTTAACAATAGCGGAACTATCTCTACTTTGAAAGTTCTCTTAAGAGAAGCTTTAACTAATACCCCTGAAGAGAAATATGTTGCCGTCACAGAAGCAATGAAAGCAAATGAAAGCTTTATCAACACTATTTTGGACACTATGTCAAGTATTTCTGTAAGTTCATTTTATTCATGGAAATTATTGTTTATAGAGAACTTATTTTTTTCCCTCAATTTGTTTATACAAATAGGAACCTCAAATATCAAAGTTCCTAAAGACTAGAGCTGTAACTTTTTTGCTGTTGCATATTTTCGAAATGAGTCTAAAATATATCAATGAATCACCAAACAAACTTCTACCAAAAGATGAAAAAGGTAACGAAGGTGCCCTTTTTTATGTTATAGGGACCCTATTAAGGTCACTTCAAAAGTCACCCATGGGGGCTTTAATTGTAAAAGAAATTACTTGTGATAATAATGATGATGAATGTGTAGAAATTGCAATTAAAAACTGGACTGTGATACAAGATCGTGGAGCCCTCCTATATCCAAAAAAGATTACTCATCATTTTTTTACTAACATTCACCGTATCATTAGCAATTCATTTTGTCAAGCAAAAAAACAGGAATTAGATCGAAAAGAAACTGTCAAAAGTGCAATACAAAAGGACACTGATATACAAACATTTTGGACCCAAGTTTGCGATTCGTGTAACATAGCAAATGAAGAGAGAAAGAGGTTGTTGGCAAAAGTCATAAGCCAATTCATAAACACAGTAGCAAATGGCCATGTGAGACATGAAAAAGATGTTTTGAAAGAAGAGCAACGTTTGAAGAACAAGAAATCTAAGGCGAAAAAAGCTTTGAGAAAACAACTAAGCGAAATATCCAACTGTGTCCCATAAACCGATGATTCCAATTTAAAGTACAAATTTTTAATAAACGAATTTTCCTTTTATTTATAGATAGATTTCATTATTCTACTGACAATTTCTTCCAATTGCCCTAATTTTAATATTGCCTCGCTTGATAGCTGTTAATTTTGGACCATTGTTGCAAACCTGTTGGTATGTTGGATGCTGACTGGAACCACAAGCTTGTCGGTGTCTGCTAAATTCATTCTCTAATGGATCCTGGTTAAAGTTAGCAGACAAGACAAACTTAGCCCCCTTTGATAGTAAGAATGGTATTATCTCAACCATGCCCTTGGCTATAAAAATAAAGGTTTTTTTAATTTCTTCAATTCTATTATTCTACTCTGTTTTAGGTAAAAGTTCTCACTCGTTTGTTTAAGCCCTGAAAGAGTTTCAAAACTGAGTAACATTTTCTTTCGCTCTTCATTCTTGTATGGTTCACCATTACTTTTCAGTCTTTGACTTACGTCATTTTCCCAATCACTTAAGTATTTTAAGAAGTCATCTTTTAGCCACTGTAAGAAATTCAAACACTCAGTCATTTATAATTAATTTCACATTCCGATTTGTAGATTTACCTTTAACCTATGGTCATTCGATGATTGGTATGGGTTCATCCATATATTTCGGTTCTGGTACCCTTCCTTGAGATTGCTGATATTCATGCAATCAAACCACCTGTTGAAAGTTCGTAGGAATAGAGTGGTTTCTGAAACTGCTTCCCCAAGTTCTTCTTCGATTGCATTCGCAACTGTTGCGCTGAGGACCTGAGTAGCCAGTTTAACTTTCATTTTAGCTTGTACTGCCGGAAACACGTGGTCATCTGTTAACTTGTAGGCTTTCCTTAAGGTAGCCCTACTCCGTTCATTGTTGTACAATGTAATGATAGTTTGCCAAACTAAATATTGACCATTTTTGAACATCCACCTAAAGCGACAACCATCGCGACTGTTAAGAAGGCAGTTTCGTGTTGTTTTTATCAAGTGAGGCGGGTCAAAAAGGAAGTATATATATCTTTCTTCGTCGAATGCGTGAACATTTTTACAACAATAGCAATTTTCTTCATCGCCGTGATTTTTTGTAAACACTTTCCTGTTAGTCGATGCCCCATCGCCAATAACTGTTAAAATTCTGAAGCCTTTTACCTCTAAAAGTGCAATGCACCTCCAAACTAAATAATGGAGTTCATCACCTGACAAGGCGTTAGTAGGGAAATGGGCTAGGGAAAATTTTATATTGGTTGTACAGCCCCGTACCATGAATACTAGCGCATGAGTTGCAACTGGTGAATTTTTGTTTTCAAATAAATCTTTTTCGATTGCTGACAATCTATCAAAAGGATCACGGACATTGATATATCCAATCAAATCTCCGTTTTTTTTACTATAGATTAAATCTTCCTTGATTTTCATCTCATCAATAACTAATGAGAAATATTTTTGATGGTCTTCGAGAGAACTAATATTGGTTTCTTCCGCCAGTTTATTAAACATATTTGGTTGAAAACTTGGTCTTTTACCTTCTTCACTCGTATGCCTTAACAAAGTTCTATAGTTGGGTAAATGCAGAATACCGGAAGATTCCAAAGATTTGTATAAACCTGGTGATTTGTGGTACATGAAAAGGCACCACTGTACCACAAGAGGGTGCCACCTCCTTTCCTTTTTACTATTGAGTTGGCTCATTTTTAACTGAGTACCAAGAAAAAGTTTTGGGAAATCAACTTGCTCGTTTAACCCTTTATCAAGAACGTCATTTAGCCATTCTTCCCCTTGCGGACTGACTGTTTCTCCAATCTTCATTATTAATTTCCTAATTTTTTTCTCCCGTCTGACCAGTTTTCTTTTTAGCTTTATTTCCTTAGATTTACTACTTCTGAGTTCATGGATGATTTCGGTCTGACTAAGGCTTTTGAAAGAAGATGTTTTTTGCTTTTTCTTCTAAATATTTCGCCACGAAAATAGCTTCTCAACTTTGAGCAGTTTCCGCATCTTTTCATTTGTGAAAGAAGGCAGCATGACTTGTGGCGAATGGCATTGGTAAACCAGCAAAAGTTAGCATTTGGAACAGTCTTTTCTTTGAAAATATTTTTGTACAATTCTTCTCGATTACCTTCACATACATGGAGGGAAGAAACTTTAGCAAAAAATTTGTCGAAATCTTCTTGACACAATATTTTGTTTGTAAAATTTGGAAGTAAAGTGTGCTCTGTGACATTTTGATTAAGTATTTGTAAAGATAAATCTAGCTCTGACGTAATAGTAAATGAAATGGTCACTCCTCCGGTTTCATAGTTAATTTTACAAATTTTCAAACCCTTTTCAAATTCAGTAATTGCCCACTCTTTTGGAAGGTTGTGTGAGTATAAAATTTTTTTATGAATTGAATGGAAACTTAGGAAATTTGTAGCTTTTGTGGGATTAGATTTTCCAACTGGCGTTTCAACAGTATTTACATTAACTTCAATGACAGGTTCTAGATCGGAGGCATTGATTGAGTTTGATATTTCAAATTCCTCCTCTGGGTTACTTTGTACAGAATTTCTAAATAGAGATATATTTCCTGTTTTTTGCGCTTTTAAAACCGGTGTGATAGGAATAAATAATGATGTCATCATCGCAGAACGTTTTTTTGGAATTGGAGTAGATTCTGTAGTAATTTCATATGTGCCAGATGTAGATTCAGTTACCATTGAAGTAGATAGAGTTATCACAGTTCCAGAGTCGTTTGTCACGGTTGCAGAGTCGCTTGACACGGTTGCAGAGTCGCTTGACACGGTTGCAGAGTCGCTTGACACGGTTGCAGAGTCGCTTGACACGGTTGCAGAGTCGCTTGACACGGTTGCAGAGTTGAAAATCACGGGTGTAGATAATGTTGTCAATGGAGCAAGTGACGTCTTTAGAATTGAAACTTGAGGTTTCACAATTGTCAAAATGGGAACTGTTTTTGGGAAACACATTAGGGAATAATAACAACTTATATTAATATCAAAAGCGTTATGAAACATACCTGGAGGTGTAATTTTGGATTTTAACCATTCTTGGGTTTGGAAAAATTGATGATCGAAGTGTTTGGAGCAAATGTAAGTTTGGTACTTAACACAATTGACATTAAAACCTGGTTTAAATTCCGCCAACCAGTCCGCCCATTGTTTACATAACAAAGGTTTAGTTTTCAACTTAGGGAAAGCTACAAAAGTAACGCCTTTCATGTGAGGTTTGTTAAAATATCGACTATCGCTATTGCATTTTGGAAATGCGCAATGTTTACAGGTAACCATATTAAAGGCGAATCGTTAACCATTGGCGAATCATTAACGAAAACTACTGAATCCTAACCATGGACTTTATTTCGCCCATGTCCTAACCGTCTTTTTCAAACGCCGTTATCAAAAATAAAATTCAAAAAAGTTTCAAACTTTCAAGGACTGCCGACAGATGGCTCTAAAGTCAACCGGAAAATGCGTCAGAATTTGTTCTAAATCGCATTCCCCCACACTATTTCATCCCCCTTTGACCGTGTTTTTAAAGAGACGTACCCGTTTATACGCACAAGCTTGCAGCAGTCATGTCCTACTTTAATTCGCCCATGATAACGCCGCCGAAAATATTTTACTAAACCCACCGGCGGCGTTTTTGACCGTTATTTTGAATTATCGACTAAGACTATCGGTTCGCTTTTGCTTTAGTTTGGTCAACAGGGCTTCGGCTACCTCGTGTTAGTCGGGTCTGGGTATACCCATGGCGTATCCCCGGCGTGTCCGTCACGGATGTGTCGGACTTATTATTTGCTGTTCTTCGGCTGCCGATGCCGATGCCGATAAATTGAAGCAATCTAAAAGATCTTCAAATAAGCACTCCAAAACTAGAGAAACCAAAACTTCTCCTCTTCGGAAAGGATCCTTCTATCAGTCAGGAAGACCTCGTTCCAAACATCCTCGAACAAAAACAAGACCTGAACTTTGCACTAGCATCACTTGTAGCCAAATTTGCTCTCAGGGCGACGAACGGCTCCATTAACAGGGTCCTGAAGGCTTCCCCGGATCAAATCAAAACCATACTTGCAGATCTTGAATATGAACAAGTTAACCGCTCCTGGATTAGGGCTCATGCTGGAACTCCTGGCAATGAGCGTGCTGATTCATATGCCAAGGTTGCCGCTGCAGGCGACGGGGAACGCTGTCAGCTGCCTCTCCCTAAAACTCACTTAAAGCGCACTTTAGCGGATCTCTCGGGTCAAAACTGGCCAGCCAATAGTCTTAGTCGATATGTAAGCCGCACAAGTCTCGCAAATTTGCGGCGTATTTCGCGGGAAATCTTGGATCACGTGATCGTCGGCCATATTTTGAGAGTGGAACGTCCCATACATACATCCAACGTGGAAAAAGGTTTTCGAAAAATGTGTCTGGCAGCACTTCTCTCTATTTACTTTCTTTAATAGCTGGCTTTCTTTCACCTCGTAGATAGTAATTTTTAACTATTGTAAAACTGATAGGACATCCTTTTTCCGCTTAACCCCACTTTAAACTTAAAACTAGCCCCCCTGTAGTATGAACCTTTATCCGTGGAGCAGAGTGATATATAAATAACGTAATAACTTCCGTTCCAACGCCGCCTGAAGTCGGACCTAGGACAGGTGGCGTAGCGGTGTAATTTGGCATCGGAGGAGCCGTGGTCTGGTTTCGCCCACGTTTTTCATTGCTCACTTGAACAGAATCACACCGGCTCACGTTATGCTTATTGTTGCATAACCGGCAGGACCTTCTATTTCTTAAATTACATGAGTTGGCTCGCTGATTGTCTTTGAGTAAAACGAAACAGGATCTCCACTAGCGGTGGTCTCTCTCCTATCCGTGGCCGTGAATTTATTGCAATCTGCCGCGCTGTGATGGGGGTCGTCGCAAAAAGGACATGCCCTCGGTGGCTAAACTCCAACACTCAAGAAGGCGGCGGATCTCTGGCACGGGAGTCTTGGCGACGTAAATCGTGGCTGCGAGATTCCTGGCTACGAAGATCGGAGCTGTGGGAGTCCGGGTGGCTTACGGCGAAAGCACGCTCTCTGCATAAGATCTCGTTGCGCGGACCGTCATTTGGGTGGGCTAAAAAAGTTCACGAATTTTTATATTATCAATTAAAAATCGGATGAAGTACAAGGAAAATCTTGGGAAAATGGTTGGTTCTATTTATTTTCCCGGAACTGAAGTTCCGCCCCCTCCTGAAATAACGTTACTGCTCGTTGCGCAGTAATATCAATAGATCATCTACGTTGATTTCGTCGTTGTTCCCTCCTTTGTGACAACCATTTTGAGGCACATGTTAGATTAGGGGAACAAGGTAGAATAAAGTAACTTATATAGTTAAATAGTAAAAATATTAAGTAATTTTAGATTGATCGTAAATATATTTATTAAAATTCTTTCAAATTATCAGGATTGGCAGTGTTTATATGTTTGTTTTTATATTATTTATATTTTCTGTGTTCTTTTTCATTTGACCTCTGCAGAGTAGTTTATTATTTGGTTGTTGTCTAAGTAAAACGTAATCTTTTAAAAATTAATACAATGGCAGCCCTTATTTATGAAATTTAAGCTTATCATCCGATGGACAACTACTCGTTTACCCAAATAGAGACGTTATACGAGTATCCCAAGATCCAAACCCATTGTAGCCCGGTCAAAAGCTGTCCTTCAGGCTAAGAACAGCAGGCGAGTCGAGTTTTTTAAGGTGAAAAAGAAATAGCTACACCTTCTCGACTGTATTCGATGGTCAGGTCGCCGGGGAGTAGAACGAAGATGAGGTGTCCGAGAAGAGTAACGCTAGTATAACGCCTATACATTTCTTAGGAGCAACAAACATAGCACCCCATACAAGGAGAACGCAACCCGTCAAAAGTCATGCATTTTCTTATGTACATTTTTCATGGTTAGATGCATTATCGCCTGCTGCCCTCGGAAGGGGAAAATTAGGAAATTGTTTTCCCCTTTCGGTAAAACGTTCAGCCGCTTTAGCGTAAAGGTTCGTACAATGTTTGACCACAACACTGCTTTAGCGTGTTTAAAGGCTAGCTGCTTTCTCCTTATGTTTGTTGCTCCTAGTAGATTTCAAACTCCGGATTTCGATTTCACATGCGGACTACGTCAGAAGAATTCTCAACTCTCAGCAGTTTCATGAATTTTTCGAGATGATCGCTGATGATAAGTCCTTTCTGGTCGAATCTCTCCTTCAAAATCATTACAGCTGAGTCGCAATGATTATAGAAACTGTAATTTATTTTCTATTTCTCTTTGGCTGTGTAAATCAATCCGTAAGATGTTATTCCTATCATTTTTCACCAATTTGTCTATTTAACAGACCTATACTCTATCCGCACTGTGTGTCAACGTAGCCTTAATATAAACTTGAACTGCCGAAGACGACGTTTCTCTTATCCCGTTTGGTGCAATGCTAGTTTAATACGCCACAAAAGATAGAAACTTCGATATTCCCTTGGAATATTCGTTCCCCCCGCATAGAAAAAAACGAAAAACCCGTTGTCCTGCCAGTGTATATTTATTTTATCTCTATATATCTAAAAATGGATCGTTTGTATGTAACCTAGAATCTATAAAGCATTATAGAAATATGTGGAAAAATGAAAGATATCATTATTTTTATTCGTATAAATTGATGATGAACTATATACATTTTTTAATAATAATTCACGTGAATGAACAATATTTTTGACTATTCTTTTCGCTATGTAATCGAACTAACTTATAATAATTAATAATAAAGCAACATATAGCTGACCATGCGAAAAACATGGATTCGCTAAATTTAATCTGGCAACGCGCAGCGACTGCCCTTGAGCTTTGTCATCGCCAAATTGTAGTCGTTTGAATGTGAAGGGCAAATCAGTGGGAATCATTGGAATGCGTGGAATCAGCACATCTTCTCCTTTCTATTTGCCGTTAATTATTGTTGCTTCAATCACATTCGGCATCAGTTTTTTCACGGAAATTTTGGTTGCGTTGCATAACTTTTTTCAGATTCCAAAGGAGCGGTATTAGTGAGCCAAGTGATTGGCTGGGTCCAGCCTAGGACGCTAAGCGGCATGTTAATGATTGGTTGGCCACTTATGGTAAAGGGATGGGACGACATAAAAACGAGAAACACTAAGTTTTTCGAGGAGATAGCCCAGGAAGACTAACTGAAAGCTGGGGTTATCGATCTCCAAGCTTGAGAAAGTTCGGTTCACGCCGACATTCGGTTATACGATATCGAGATGACCGTTGGTAATTAAACCGATGACCCCGAGTCCGATGATACACATATTCGTGAAAGCGACAACCGCCGCCCTAACCAAGCAAAAAGTGTGTTGTGTCGTGAGTGCATGCGTGCCAACAGGGTCTGTAGAACCCCTTCGAGTCCACGAGATGAGACTGAAAAGAAATCCCCTACACTAATTAATATAATCGTAAATTCAATAGTCAAATGCTTTGTAGGTACTTAGCCACATAATTATTTATATGGTCATTGGCGAAACAGACTATCATTAAAAAACACCGGAAGTAACCTAACATGTGATTTCCACGAAACGAATTTTATTTGCAGGCCCAGTTTATTTTATTGTCGGGGTTTTACATTCACCGTGTCTGTCGGTGGCTGCGTGTCTGTGGGTATGTCTGGGCTGCGAACGCTTACACGTTTTCGGGGGAAAGTTTAATCACTGCGTTCGCCGTTTCTTGGAATCTGGGAAAATATTTTTCCAAAAGAGCCCTCTTTTTGTAATTGGGTGTAGTATAAATATTTTTCAACTTGCATTAGCAAAAATAATTCACTAATAATTAAAATACACTTTTAGCGTCGCAGTAACACTTTGGCCAGAAGCGTGCAAACTTGAGGGGCATATAATAATGTTAGAGAATGGCGTGCAAATTTGGAAACTTTGGTAAGAAGGGTGCAAAATTCAATTATATACGTTGTTTTACGACAGGGTTCTGCGGGATATTTAAATTGACGTCGTATACAGAAATTGAAGAAATTATCTTGACCTTGCTGTGAGGTTCGTGAGAAGAAAGTCGGCTCTACACCGAGCAATAACTACTTTCCCACGATAAGATAAACTAGGCCCGACTCTTACCTTCTCACATTGGACATCAAACCCGACCAGGAAAGATTTAAAAAAAAACGATAACACAAAATCCCAAGATTCAAAGTGGTCTAAGAAGCGGATCGAAATGTCTTAGCCCAAATGATTGGAATTGCTCATAGTCGTACTCTGAATTTCGAAGATACTCTTGGACATCCCGTAGGTCCATCATACATGGACGTTACTCGCACTGCTCTGTTCCCTTTCGAAATTTGGATTTTAATAGTTTGTGAAATACCTATTTTCCGTATAGGTTACTATGAAGTTTCTGTGAGCTTTTAACTTACGAGACACGGTTCATTGGCCACCAAGGTCTCCAGGTCTTGCGCCCCTGGATTTTTTTCTTTGGGGATTTTTCAAAGAAAGGGTTTACGCAACTCCTGTTCAAAGCCAACAGGAACTTCGTCAACGAATAATAAATGCTTGAGTGAAGCAACCCAAGAAATGGTCGAACGTGCGTATCATAACATGATCGTTTGAGCTCAAGCCTGTGTGACAGCCGATGGGGGATAATTGAACCATTGTTGTAACATGCTGTAAAAATTGTAAATAAACGATTATCCAGTAAACGATCAAATTAAATATAATTTCAATTTTCTTTAATTATTTCATGAACTTATTTTTCAGCCCCTATTTTTAAGGTTGTTTTTTTAAGCGTTGTTTTAAGAAAAATAAAACCACAAAACCAATAAAAATCCAAATATAATTCTAGCGATTAGTTTTTGAAGGGTGCGCTAGAGGTTTTTGGGGTGAAAACGTTTTATTAGGTTTATAAACGCGCTTAAAGTCTTGAGCAGCGAGGAAGATCAATCAACCGAAGCTCCGCCATTGTGCGAAATACAAAAAAGCCTAATTTACAGAAAACTTTGTGTTTATTTTGCGAAATATATATTAGGCTGGGATCCAAAGGAATTACATTTTTCGTTCAGAGCCTTAATATTTTTTATAAAATATTTCAAATTTCGTACCATCCAAAAATGTTTTGGTAACGTATAAACAAAAAGTATGACAACTATCTAAAATTATCACCGAACTGATTTTCACTGTTAATGTGCAACCAAGTTTTAATACACCACAATAGCCTCTAGTGCCTAATTTTTATCCCATGTCCAAATATATTATGACCAAGGACGAGAATATACTAGGCAGTTCGGTTGTAAGTACAAGTCGGAGCCGGGCGAGATAGTTACTGTTGAAAATAGGTTCGGTCAAAAAATTCGCATTAAAACAATAGGAAGTGCCAAACTATGGTCCTAATTTTACTTGTGATATTCTCTATAACGCTTTCGAACCATGTTGCAATCTTTTTTTTCATTTACTTTCTTTGCGATAGAGATATAGAAAAGTTGAAGATCTTCACGCGTACAGGTCCTCATTCGTCTTTGGTTAGACATAAATTAAACCATCCTAAATTAAATTCTTTAATTTAAAGGTTACAGGTATGGAACGCCATCCAGTTCAAAATTACCAATAAAACAAATATGGAATTTTTTCCACACATTTTGCAATAAAACTTATAAAAGTAAAAAATATCGATATTTTTTATATTTCAATGCAAAATTATTATTTTTAACGCCTTTCAATTCAAAAATAAAAAATATTTTGCGGTGGGAAAAAATATTTTGTGTTGAAAAAAATATTTTGTGTTGAAAAAAAATATTTTGTGTTGAGAAAAAATATTTTTTGTTGAGAAAAAATATTTTCGTTGAGAAAAAATATTTTCATTGAGAAAAAAATATTTTCGTTGGGAAAAAAAATTTCGTTGGGAAAAAATATTTTCGTTGGGAAAAAATATTTTCGTTGGGGAAAAAAAAAATTCGTAGGGAAAAAATATTTTCGTTGGGAAAAATATTTTCGTTGGAAAAAAAAAATCGTTGGGAAAAAAAATTTCGTAGGGAAAAAATATTTTCGTTGGGAAAAAATATTTTCGTTGGGAAAAAAATATTTTCGTTGATAAAAAATATTTCTTTTAAAGCTAAAACATCCATAAGTAACGTTATCAAAACGGTATCGTAGGCTAAGAACACGAGAGCGCAGCGAAAGTGCTGGGGGCGCGCGGCGCCACCCAACCCCATTCTTGATAATCAAGCTGGGTCGTCTTCACTGCGTCCTTAAGGGCAGTACCTAGCCATATCGTACCGAGTATTGTCCAATTCAAATATTTTCTCAACACAAAATATTTTTCTCAACACAAAATATTTTTCTCAACGCAAAATATTTTTCTCACCCCAAAATATTTTTTCTCACCCCAAAATATTTTTTATTTTTTAATTTTGAAATTGAAGGCGTTAAAAAATAATAATTTTTGCATTAAAATATAAAAAATATCGAAAAAATTTATTTTTATTGCAAAATGTGTGGAAAAAGTCTATATTTTTTTGGTAATTTTGATCTGGATGGCGTTCCATATGGGTGATTAAAAGGAGAAATAGTATTTATTCCCAGAATAGATCTCGCACCATCAGATATCAACATGCCATTTGTGTTAAAAAGGCCACGATTCCCAATTAGAGTAACATTTGCTACGACCATTAACAATTAGATTCACTGTCAAACTCTCAAACACACCTTATTTTTTCGTTTAGTTTCGACACCATATAATAAATAATAAAATAATACATCATTTGAAGGTAAATAATCTAATTTTTAATTAATTTAAGTTATTTTTAGCTGTTGTAGTGAAGATTTATTGTATCTAACATAAATAATAGACGGCGATCGCTACGATAACGCGTCTGATAGTTTTAATAGACAAGGAGCGTTTCGGCTAGCATTTTGTGACATGGTTAGGTTCTTTTTACCCAAAAAATAAATTGTTTTTGTGCTTTACTGCTAGTTATAACCTAATGAGGTTCTTGAAATGTTTTTAAATAAATGGGGGCACTGCACAACATAAGAGTTCTTTACAGCCTTTCATTTCATACGCCACACGAGACAGCGCGCGCTGTTTTTCTTAGCGCGCGCGGTTTTTTATACATTTTTGCACGCGCTGTCTTAAAAATGAAAATTAAATGAAAGGCTGTTTAGCCCCCTTATGTTGTGCAGTGCCCCCATTTATTTAAAAACATTTCAAGAACCTCATTGGGCACTCATTTGTTTGGTGTCACATTTAACGATGTCGTGAGTGTTTTGTCGTCAAAATGAGCAGCAAGTGTTTGTTTGTGATGAGGAAGTGACTGCATCGAGTCCTGAGGTTTCTAAAGTGGGTGAAAAAGGGATAGTTTCCCTTAAAAAGGCCAGTAAAGAGAGGGGTGACGGCAAAATAAGCCAACTAGCCAATGTGACTTCACTTCTCGTCCACACGTTGTGTAGAAATAATTACACGAGGACCCAGTCGATCGCGGCATTCAAGAAACAAGAGGCATCAACATCTGCTCAGCCTAAAACATGGGTGCTGCGATCTGCATTACCCAAGTTCGATTTCAAGAAGAATTGTTTCCTTTGTGGAGAGTTCATTCAACATGAAACTAAGAAGAGTCAAGACAAAAGAAGGAAGGTACATCCCGTCCGCACTCTTGATTTCCATAAAGTATGTAGGTCTGCAGCCACCGTAATGAATGATAGTTGGGGTGAAGAAGTGATCCTTCGCCTTAGCGGTGTTAATGACCTCGTTGCAAAAGAGGGATTTTATCACAATGACTGTCGTTTGAAATTCATCAGGCCCTTATATGCTCATGAGAAATCAGGAAGTTTCTCATCCAAGTACGTAGCAAAAGCAATGGATGATAATTATGCCTTCATTGATATTAGTACAGACTGCCAGTTCTCACAGACTGAAATTATCGATGTAATTACTGGGGAGAAACCTGTATGGAAAACTATAAAAGCACATTTTCAAGCCAAGTATCGGTCTCGTTTGATAGTTTCTGAAGGTTCTAACAGATTCGATGTTCCAGTGCTGTGTTTTATGGATACCAGCAAACAAATCCTACGCGATGCTTGGTATGAAGAGAAAAAGAACAAGGAAAGTGAAGAAAGACTGAGGATTGTGCAAAAAGCCGCCGACATTATTAGGCATGATATTCAGAGTAAAGTTTGCAATCACAAGGAACACCCCCCAACCGATGACTTCTTTAAAGATTCAGAAGATATCCCAGAATCCTTACTCACTTTTCTCGATAGCCTGATGATGAACAAAAAAAAGAGAATTCAAGAAACCAATAGGAAGTGTGTTACGGTCGCTCATGCCATAACCTCAGTAATCAGACCCCGTACTTTTACTTCTTCAGTATTGAGTGGCCTTTCCCTTTTCCTCCACAGGAAATTCGGCTCAAGACGATTAATTGATCTTTTAGCAAACATGGGGTTTTGCGCATCATACCACAAAGCACAAAGGTTGGAAATGTCTGCTCTTCTGAATGCTCAACCAAGTGTCAAGCCAAATTCATTCAGTCAATTCGTGTTTGCCAACGCCGACTTTAATGCATGTACCATAGACGGAGTCAACTCTTTCCATGCCATGGGTGGCATCAAGTGTATCACACCTGCCACTTATGTGGAGCGTTCAGGAACAGGCTTCCCTAGACTGACCAAGATGCCTACGTCCCTGGAGACTGGAAAACTCGGAATTATTCCACTTGAAACACTACAGGGGAAGGAAGTGGGATTGCAGTCCGTCATTGTGCCAGAATTGATGATCCCAGATGAACCTACTCATCCTGATCCTCATGAAATGCTGTGGTACATTGCTAAACAGCAAGGTTTGCAATTGCCCGGGTGGAAAGGGTACATGCATTCCATAACCACAGGACAATTCAGCAAAAAGACGAGAGTTATAACGCTTCCCTTCAAAAACGCTCCTCCATCCAGCTACGATACGATTTATACAGCGCTAAAATACGCAGGAAATTTATGCGGAGATGTCCTCACAGAAAAGTCGTTGATAGTAACGTTCGACCAGCCGCTATACTGGAAAGCGAGAGAGATAGTTGCAGGTGCTCCTGCTGGTTCATTACTGTCAAAATCCGTCATTCGCTTGGGTGGCTTCCACCTACTAATGTCCTACTTGGGGGCCATAGGATATCTCATGTCTGGAAGTGGCCTAAAAGAACTTTTGAGTACAATATATGCCCCTCTGTCAGTAGAAAAAATGATGCAAGGCCATGCTTTTGCGAGGTCAGTAAGAGGCCACCTGCTTGCAACAGGTTCACTGGCTACAGTGATTTTGGAAGGCGTCCAGTTGACTGAAGATGAAGTGGATTGCATAAAAAACATGACGATGAGTTTTATGGATGTGCCGCCCTCTC
This sequence comes from Leiobunum rupestre, assembly GCF_980474605.1. Classification (NCBI taxonomy): domain Eukaryota; kingdom Metazoa; phylum Arthropoda; class Arachnida; order Opiliones; family Sclerosomatidae; genus Leiobunum; species Leiobunum rupestre. The sequence goes on from NC_143394.1 coordinate 39,580,019, forward strand.
TGCTTGCATTAAGCAAGAACACTCACCTCAAAGCATTGTCTGAGAAATTTGGAGCTGCCATGGAGCTACTGAGCAGCAAAGGACCTACCGCACAGCTGTGGGTACAGTACTTCAAAATGGTAAGCCTCATGAAGGAATATATACATGCAGAGAGATCCGGGGACTTCATTGCCCACCTTGAATGTGTGAGACGCATGATCCCGTACTTCCACGCGGCGGGACACTTCCCATATGCAAAGTCTTGTCACCTCTACGTACAAGACATGGAGAAGCTAAACGAAAAACTATCACCCGAAGAATACCACAAATTTGTTAACGACAGCTACTTCACGATGCGTCGATCAGACCGATTTTGGGCTGGAGTCTGGTCGGATATGACAATTGAGACCACCTTAATGCGTTCTTTTTCCAGCCAAGGTGGCATGACTCGTGGTAGGGGAGCCACAAACAGCACTCTTAGCAAATGGGTGGTAGGGATGAGTGAAACTCGTGATATCTGCACCTCTTTAGAAGAGTTCGGTGGAGTTCTATTTTCCACCAGTGACCAGCATGCAGATTTCGGACAAGCCTGCCAAAACAAGGATGCAGCTGACATTACCAAGCTCACTGGTTGGTTTGAGAAATTCCCTCCCTTCCCAGAGAACAGTGACATCATATCTATCACGACAGGAATTGTTGGAGATAAAACGATCACCTGCTACAATGCTAAAATGGTCAATTTGGCCTTTTCTAACATCAAATTGGCTCGAAAAGATCGAGCTCTACCCCTTTCGATCAAATTCAACGACGAAAAGATTCCTGTTGACCCGTTCTTGCTATTCCGCCGTATATCCATCAGCAAAAAAAACAGACGAAGATTTAAAGCTGTATATGGAATACGAATTAGCCCCGTTCCCATTAGCCCTATTCAGTGAGAGTGGGATGAGGAAATCGACTAAGTCAGCGCTGTACAAACTATTCAACACTACGACCAAGGATGTACGTGTCGCACAGCTATACTTCGTATTTGACGGAGGGCTCCTGCTCCATAAAGTAATTTGGCAAAGAAGTGCCTAGATATCGACAATCTGCAATAGCTACATCCACTTTATCACGAAGAACTACCACGGAAGGAGATGTACTGTAGTCTTTGACGGCTATTCCTCATCAACCTCAAGCACGAAAGTAGCAGAGCAGCAAAGGCGCTATCGACTCAGCAAATCTGCTGACATCCATTTCACCGAAGACACCGAGATAAACGCCAAACAAGAAGATTTTCTGTCGAACAAGTTCAACAAAAACAGGCTCATCAACATGCTTAAGGTGAAGCTTGAGGACAATGGGATTAGGAACCTTCAAGCAGAAAGTGATGCGGACGCTGTGATCGTGGATACGGCTGTGGAAATGTCGGAAACCACAGCTGTCGGCATTGTGGGTGAAGATGTCGACCTCATAGTCCTCTTGATGGCTAAAGCTGATGAGCATATGGACATTATTTTTATCAAGCTTGGACGTGGGAAGATAAGGGATTCCTTCTTCTCGTCCCAAGAGCTTCAACAACAAGGTTTGAAGGACGTGCTGTTTTTGCACGCCTTTACTGGAGGCGACACAACATCTTCCTCATTTCGAAAAGCAAGGTCGCATTTGCGACGTTGTATCTGAAGTCGCCAGAGGTCCAGAAAGCAGCAGCGGTCTTTTCAAACCCTTCCTCCACCACCGCCCAAGTACAAAAGGCAGGTGAAACCTGCATCTTGAGGTGGTATGGGGCTCCAGCGAAAGAGGTCTCCCTCAATGCCTACAGGTACAAGTCATTTTTGAAATCGGTGGCCACCATCAAGCCTGATATCTCTTGTCTTCCTCCCACCGAGGGAGCAGTAAAACAGCATTCCCTCCGAACATTCCACCAAGTTCAGCTGTGGCTGTGAAATAACCTGCCTCCTCAGATGTATGGGTGGAAGATTGAGAACAACTGCCTGGTCCCAGTGAACAGTGCGTTAGCAGCTGCACCGGAGGATATCCTGAAAATTATTTTCTGCCGATGCACGAAAGACTGTGCCAGCGTGAAGTGTGTCTGCAAAAAAAGCAAGCCTCAAATGTTCCCCAGCATGCCAAAATTGCCTGGGGAACTGCCTGAATGGGGTCCCTCAAGTTGACTCCGAAGATGAAGAACAGGAGGATCCTTTGACCGTTTCCCTACAGGGGTCCGATGGAGAAGATATTGGAGAAAAATATGATGAAACGAAGTCGAGGATGAAGGTCCTTCCCACCCCAAGAGATCAAGAAATTGACTCAAGCGTACCTACTGTTGTAATGTTTTATGTTCATTCACTTTTCTATGTCAATAAACTTCGTTTTCATTTAATGCTTGTGATTTATAAAACTATACCAATGCCTTATAGATACTCATATATGCACAAACATGGCCATAGCAACATATTTTCCCATTAAAATGGTCTAGATATTCTTTAATTAAGTGTGAGGAACCTGGTCAGCGGGTCCTCAAGTATATATTATAAAATTAGTATCAGACGTCCAGTACTCACTATGTGTACATAACGGACACGGTGCATAATTCGGCCAATACGTTGACTGGGAATGGTGAGAAATTGAAATATTCATTAGTCGACAGTTGTCGCAAAACTTCAGATTTCACGCTCAACACTGAAATTGCTTTAACATTTGAAGGAAAATAGATAAAATAGTAAAGTAATATATAGTATTGAAGGGAATTTAATGCTCTAGAACCCTATGGGTGCAGCATCGTTGAAGAGTTATTTGGTCAAAAAGAACAAAAAATGTGAGACAATTTTTTTTTTTCAAAATTACAGACTTTCAAGAGCGGATATCTCGAAAACTATACACGATATCGAAGAACTTGACTGATTAAAACTTGTAGGAAATGTCATCAGCTTTCATTTTGTATAGAGTGGTCATGTCACTAGGGTGCATAATTTCCGAGATATAAGTGAAAAACCGAAAACTAGGACCTTCAAACCCCCCTCCCTCCCCCGGCTCAAGGACTACGGGCGGGGACTTTTGATATGTTCACCTCCTAACTAGTCCAAACAAAGTGACGAAGTCAAAAATTGTGTTCCCAACATTTCCCTCTTTACCTTTTCGTTGACTGGACTAAAAACTTTCAAACAAACATCCAAAATTCGCTAGGCCTTATTGTTGTATCGCTAATTCAACAAAAATCCAAGTAATAATTTTATTTTTAATATCAATCGTACAGAGTAATGACAAGATATAAGATATAGATCGTGCATTATGCAAAGTTATATATTATTCTGAGGACGTGAAAAGTGGCAGATCAGTCTGTTATTAATAGTTTGACGGCTTGATGCATTCTAAAAGCAAGTGCATTTTTTATCCAAGCAGTTGACTTTTTCCCCTTCCTCGCAGAAAGAATCCGGCCCCTCTCCTATCTTTAAGTCATTGCACTGATTTTCACTATCCGGGCAGGTGCAGTAGCAGAAAGCGTCGTCGTCGGTGTCACCATTCGGATCATTGGCGGAACATTTGGCTGTTTTCGAAGGGCACGTGGTGCTATCACATGAATCACCTTGTTTGCATTCTGACAAAAAATATTAATACAAATTTAGAAGGGAAACGATGACGTAATCAGGGAGTACGCCAAGAATATGCGAAGTACCTTAAAGCTTGGTTTCTACTAGCGTGCGTAACGGGTCGTCACTCAGCTTTGTAAACCGATGACGTTACGTACGCCAAGAATATGCGAAGTACCCTAAAGCTTGGTTTCTACTAGCGCGCGTAAGGGGGGCGTCACTCAGCTTTGTAAACCGATGACGTAATCAGGGAGTACGCCAAGAATATGCGAAGTACCCTAAAGCTTGGTTTCTACTAGCGCGCGTAAGGGCGGCGTCACTCAGCTTTCGGACGACGTGCAAACCAATATTTCCACTCGACCGTCGATAATTTCACCATTTTAGAAGCAAAAATTATAGTTTTCGCCACTCCAATGAATGTATCCCCCGCCAAATTCCCCCATCCAAATTTTCGAATTCCCAAAATCGGGTAGCGAATAGCTAGCACCTCTACGTTTCCCTACAATGGCTGGCTGCCAGGCTAAACCCGTTTCCACCCGCCCTCAAATATCTACAAAAAGAACAGCGACAAAGACTACTTGACCAGCCTAGAAACTTTCAATGCCACTGTTTAAAAATATATGGCTTGAAAAAGCATACTTAACAACTAATTAATTAGAAAACATTTCATAGAAACAGTTTCCCCCAGTTTTTTTTTTCGCCGTTTCGGAAGCTTTTCTCCGCATTTTTTTCTTTATCCCGGCTTTGAAAAAAATTTGTATTCAATAAACAAAGTATTATAGTTTATATGTATATTAGAATTAAATCTGAGGGACAGAGCAAATATATTATTTGAAATATCTGTTGATTTTGGAATATACTCTCGTCACGTAAACTACCTTGGATATGTATTAGAAATCAACCTAACAAAACGAAAGTACCAAACGAATAAAGGATTACGTAGGATTTCGAGAAAATGTACCTTAAATCACAACCTTGAATTACTTCCACAGTCACCTACTACTTTCGCAACAGTGATCCTTCGTTTTAGCGCCAATCCCAGTCTAATGAAAGACCTTATTTTCTAAATGTCTAACACTGCATCACGTTTCAAAACCATCGATTTCCAAAGTAACTTTGAAAACTATTCGGGGCTTGCTCGCAACGTCACAGGCGTAAATCGTACTTAAGCGGACACCGGGACATTATTTCGACTCTCAGCTAACGAGGCAAAATACCACACGGCCGTGCGGTGCGGATTATCACGTCACCACGATGTGCGTCTTAATATCATGTTCAACACGTTACTCGCTAACATGATAAGGGAAACGTGCCACACCCACGAGCAAGCTATGAATAGTATTCATGAGCTATTCAAATTTTAAACACGCGTTTGGAATTTTTCTTACTGTCCAGAGGAGGTATGTTGTCTTTAGAAAGAACAGTTTGCAGAGAAACACATGCCAACACAACGCCGAAGAATACGAACATTTTCGTATTAGTCATTACGTATCAACCACGTGCTGAACAATTCCAGAGTAATCTGTATAATACAATGAATAAATAGCATAATCAATAAAACATCCTCTAAGTTAGAAACCGTCATAGAAGAACCTTTCTTATAAACTTATGACGGCGCCCAGTAAACGTTTCTAAAAAGGGTGTATAACACCCTTTTTAGAAACGTTTACTAAGCGCCGCCATTATCGTACAGACAACCAACGCCTCTAACGCAGAAATTTTATCCCCCTAAAACCGGTTTTTCATCACCCTCCCCGTAGACTGTAAGTTAATGGCGGTCGATTGGGAAGTCAGCGAAGGCCCGTTTAAGAGTCTATTGGGCGTAGTTAAACGGCCACACCGGCGTTTGAAAAATTCCACCCGAATTTAGCACGTGGTAGCAAATAGGTCTTTATTAAAAGGTGGGTAAAAATGGCGACCCTCCCAGCAAAATTTGAATTTATGTGAAAGACCAATAAGAAACTGCTATTTCGTTACACGACGTCTGAAACGCAGACGATTTTAAACCGAAAACACGAAACTTCGCAAGACCGGAAATTCGTTTTCATATAAATTCAAATATTGCTGCGAAGGTCGACATTTTTACCCACCTTTTAATAAAGGCCTATACGAACAATCCCTTATAGTACGTTTGAGTACGGAACCTTGGACCAATCCTATTCTGGAAAATAGCGCGTAAAACAGGTCAAATTCAAACGCCGGTGTGGCGCTGTAATAATATTTGGTCCAATGAATCTTTTTGTAACGAGAAAAGTTGCTAAAATTTAAGAATATCGTGAATGTTTTAAAACTATTGACTAATTGCAGCATTTAATCGTGTAACATAAATTAATGCGAATAAAAGGATCATTCTGTAACAAATTGCCACATCGTGTCCACCCCACCTTTATAGATTTTACTAAGGGGTTATTTTATCAGAAATAAGTTAATATCCCTATTCAATGTAATTTTTCTATTTTAAATGCTCAGTCTGAGTAATACAAGCTATGAATGTGCTGTCGCGATGCGGCGTATATTTACGCGATTTGATTAAAAATTCGCTCCGATGATAACAACGCAGACCTTAATTAGAGACACATTTCATTTTTATAACCTAAATGCGAATTATCTCTTACGAGATATATTATAAAGCTCTGGTTCTAGTAATACCAGAAAATAGAGTTAAATGGTGTTTTTTAGATAAACACTTCTTTGATAAAATGTTCATTTGGTAAGCAAAAATGTACAGTTATTTTATAGCCATTTGGTTTAGTGTAGTCTCCAATTATATTTCTTTAATCCTATTTTAGGTTAAAAGTACTTAATATTAAATAATTCACCATACTTTAATTTTGTGGCCCGCTCGATTTTTACAGATTCTGAAATCAGCTCACCATCTATACTAACCAGCGTCAATATTCCAGAATTTCGAAAGGCGACACGGGTCTAAGCTAATTGGCCACCTAGAAAAACTTTATCAGGATGTAACTGACAAGTTATAGCTAGTTTTTAAAAAAATATTTCAAATTCCATTTTAAATACTTCTGTAAAAATTACAAGTGCTTTATGGCAATTTCAACTGCATTTTTAAAATATTTTAACGCGAAAAATGCCAATTACAAGTGCTTCATTTTGAATACTTCTATGCGAATTGCAAGTGCATATCTTAATATACAAACTTGTGCTTCTTGCTCTTCGGAGCTGTGCGACATGAAAATTATCAAAGTATTCCAACTTACCAAATTGAAGAGGGAATTGTGCAGGGAGAGAGGAACGAAGCACGTTCTTGTTGTTATGGCGATTTTTGTGAACGTGTAAAGGTTTATATATCCTAATAACCACGCGCGTCATTGTTTCAAAACACGTTTTTTTTTTAGTTTTAACCTCCTGCGTTTTAATGTCGAAACTCATGCATTCCAATCAGTTGTAAATTAGTGCGCGTCAGTAGGTCCTTTGTTTGGGGCTTTAGCCCATCCCCAAATTTCCCATAAACCCGTAATATTATGGGAAAAACTCAAGGACTACGTAACCGGTATCTCAAGCTGCTACTTTCGATTCTATAAGCGAAGCAGCTAGACGATATATATCCGAGACTTACGCGGCTTAGGATACGGATGATATCCGAACGAAGTTTAGTGTGCCAGAAACGCGTATGATCAGAAGTAAATTAACCGAAGATAATGGAATTGATCTACTCCCACGATAAATTGCACTAGAGAATTGTGGGTATTATATTTCTTTTGTAAACGCTGTATATATTTCTGTGATTAAAGCGCGCGCGCTCTAAAAATTACGTGAAAGATCGTGAGCGCGTGTTTTGAAATTATGAAAAACTGGGGTACGTCAAGAGACCCATAACAAAAGAGGGGCCGCAGACGAGGCTTAAGTGAGACCTCTGGACGAAACATCCTGTTTGTGACGTTTTGAACCACGTGACCGCCATTGAAATATACAGGCGGAAGTAAGGAAACGGATGTTCCGTCCAACTGCTGAGTTGCCAGGTAAAAATGTTAATTTTCGCCCCCCCCCCCCCCCACTTTCATCATGGGTCTAGTTCATAATATTTCTTGCAAGAAATGTAAGATTTCTTGTGATCTCGCGAACTTGACGGTTTTTAAAAACGGAAGTAAGAGCGACTGACGTCAGAGATCTTGCAAGGTTAGTAAAATCGCTTTAGAGGTAGTTTTAAATAAGAATTCAAGATGGCGTCGAATGGCGGTGAATTATTTAACATAGACCTCTAAGACGATGATACGGGAACAATTTATAAATTTAAAGTTCTAGCCGAAGAATTTCAGCGAATTTTGAATGGTAAATATATCTTCAATGTTCTTCGTGGCTTTTATAAAATGAAAGCAACATTTCGGCGTACTATTTATGAAACAGCATTTGATGACAAGGCTGAATGAATTACTCTCTACATCCATGCTCTGACACAACAGCAGCCATTTTGTTTGGGACTTGCGATCTTTTCAACTTGACGCCAAACTCGCGAAATCTTAAAATAAGAATTTTTCTTGCTAGACTGTTTCTTATAATAAGGAAATAAATTTCTCCACTTGACGTACCCCAGTCATCATTTCAATATCACTCGATCGTTATTTTATCCATTGAAATGTAACTTAAGCCTAACAATGGGAAACATCAGTCAGTACGTTGCTTAGCTGTTTTCTCCGAGAGACGGTAGGTGGCGATAGTCAAACTTAGGCTCGATAGCCACCAGTCTTAGCGCGTGAAATTTTAAAGGATGCTTTAAACTATGGTTCCATAAGGAAAACGTCTCCAACATGGAAAATATAGCGGTCTGACAACTTAGGTTCATTTACTTCAGGTATGATTTTTTTTCAGCCTGAAATTTCAAGTGAGGTAGAAATAATCGTTATGAACTGGGATAAATGCAACGAGGAAGCTTCGAATGGTCACCAGCCTCTAATGCCATCGAAGTTTCCAGATTCCTTTTTCTTAGAAAAAAAATGTTTAAACAATATCCGAAATTAAACACACACCTCCAAAATTGAACCATTTTCTAAAGATTCTAGGAAAACGGTTTGTTTTTTCGATATAGGGTTTCAGTTAAGAATCTGCTGCTAAACCTCTCTATTTCTAAACTCTATCAGTTTAGAACCAATTTTGAATTTATTTTAAATGCCAATCTGCAAATACGCCCGCCTTAAATAAAAATGTGCCAATCATATAATAAAAATTTCGGGCGATATTATTTTTATTATTATTATTATTATTATTATTATTTTTCTATTATATTCTTCACATGTAAGAGTTTTACTGAGAGCTATTCACAAGACAGACTGCATTACGGGCTTTGTCACCGTTTTGCGTCCGCTTGCTAATCCTAGAACACACATACGTAAAAATCGAACGGAAAACCAAACTGAAACAAAAACGCAAAATTTAATTATGTTGTGTTTCTGTTTACGTTTCCAGTTTTGACACACACTTGAAAACGTATTTTGTTTCTTTCGGCCACCATGGCGCCATCTCAAATGCTAAATTTCAAACCAGAATAAATTATGATAGATAATGGCGTCCAAAAAATATTTAGCAGTCTTTAAGCCAAGGCTTAAATTCTACGTGTAGAAAGGTGCTTAACTTCTATGATAAAAGTGGATCCAATGGCTTGCCAAATGTTTTTTTTTTAATATTGTATCCTTATAATTAGGATTTTATTGTCAAAAAGGGAACGGTAGTTCCTTACTTTTTCTATAAAGTGTTCCAATTTTTTTCTATTCAGAGCTTTCTTTGATTCGGCCATATTTTATCACGGAGAGCGACGGTGTATGAGACCGACTGCCTATTGACTGGCTGATAACGTACATTATTTAGCGGTGCAAAAAGTTGAACATCGTTCAACTCTCTTTTCCGTCGCGATCCCCTCCCAATTTTGGGTATTTTGTTTTGGGGTTTACGTAGCCTTCAGTTTGGTATTCCGTTCGATTTTTACGTATGTGTGTTCTAGGCTTAACGCGTCACACCTAGTCTTTGATAGCGCCTCCCTAGGGGGAGATTTTCTCCTTGTGATGACGTCGCTCCGTTACTAGCTATCAGTAAAATATTCCCCAAAGTGACAAACTTATGGAACAATATTATAGACTTATGTTATTTATTTAATTTATAATATGTATCGAATGTAAATAAACGGGCATCTGTCTCTCACGCCCCGCCTTGTCTTTTCCATTTTGCCAGGGCGCGCCCTGCTTCTTTTTTTTTCATATTGCCAGCTTCGATCACGCTAAAAATCGAAGGTGGATGTACATTTATAGCGGTCGGTACAGCCAACTTCGATTACGTGCGAAATCGAAGTGGGCCGTACCTAGGTTGCACCCCCGGTTCTTTTCTTTTGGACTAAACCACTGATTTGGGCCAACCATCCCATCCTTGTTAACGGATAAATGTTCGCCGAATTCTTACCTCTGTACAAAACCTAATTGGTTTACAGGTAAAATTTCAACTATACGCACACCAGAAACGCAATTAAGGTTATGTCACAATAGTTGATTGCTGTACAGAAACCGTAAAAATATCACCGTACGGAGTTATACACCACTACTAACGTTTAACATCAGTCCCAGCTCGAAATTTGTCCTTTAACTGCTGAGGATACGTGGCTTCGTACGAGGGATGGTAAGTTTAGTTTTTGAAATTTAATGCCATCTGCGGTATTACACATCCCAAACAAGTTGGCCCAATCAGATAATATTTTCTTCACTCAAGTCCAATGTTTCATATTAGAGAGGTTAAGCAAAGCGCTTTAGAGGTATTAACAACTACGTTGGGAGTACCTCAGCGTTCAAAGATAAACATTCTTTAAAATCGGTTAAGAGCGCTTTCAGTTCACTGACTAATGCAATCGAATTTTAAACAAATTGCGCACCTCTCGATAACCCAGGGTACACGAAGAATTAAAAACCTCGTTTGAAGAATACCAAAACAGGCGTTATGTATGGTATGAGTATTGTCAAAATTCAATTATTTGTTTCTTCGTGTGCCCGGGTGTACCGCAAATTTCTATCTTTGTATATTCGTACTTATTAAATTAATCTTAATTGTACAAGGTCTAGGCATATTTCCATTCAAACAAGTATTTACGCTTTTTAACAAGTACGCTGCTGGATCAATAATAAGTTGTCATAACTCTGTCTCGATTTGTTGAGCTGGAAAACTATAATTATCAGTATTCTTATTTAAACACTATAAATCTATGACGACGTGTCACAAGCTCGACACGAATGTGTGGCATGTAGGGCTTGCCACCACCCTCCTACGCATTGACTTAGGCCTAGGGTGGTGCCTTGGGTATTAGCCTAGCTGATTATTATTTATTATTTATTTATTTATATGGCGTCGTGTTGAAGAGGTTAAATATTCGACTTCGAAGTACCATGGTTACCTCCAAGCGCTCCCTCTTATCGCGAGAGGGAAGTATAAACGGGAAAATTAAAACGTCTAAAATATTCACGTGACTCTCGACGTTGTTCAAACTTGTGGAGTTCTCTGCTTAACCTCTCTATTAAGTGTACAACACAAGCGTCACTATAATGCCACCTGTTTAATGGAATTAAAAAACGCTAGAGGACTTGGGGCCTTAGGACTGGTGGTGCCTTGGGTATTAACCTAGCTGATTATAATTATTAGAAGTTACACTGGTTTTCCGTAAAAAATTATACAACTACAAGTCTGATATTCGAAGATGCACTGGCCGAAATTATTCCAGGGCTTTAGGGCTGGGCGAGCAGTAGCGCCGCCAGCGGTAGGCACAAGTAGGCACGTGCCTACGTTGAAAAAAATTGGACCTTCTTAGGGGGCCTCCTTTTTAAGAACTATAGGCCTACTTGGGGCCTCCAATTTAAGAAAAGGTGCCTACTTTAGGCCTCCAATTTACAAAAAAGGTGCCTTCTTGGGGCATTGAAAAGATGACTAGTTGACTAACAGTTTTTTTTATTCCTGAACGGCCGGTAATCTTTGCTTTCCACTTTAGAAAACAAGCCCCCTCAGGGGCCCCCTGTAGCCTAAAAAGGGTAGGTGAAGCGGTGTTAACATTCCGAGTTTATTTGTAAAGGGGGATCATTGTAATTCGGGGAAAAAACAGCTGCTCCTATAAGCCACACACGTTATCGTAAAACGTAAAAATGACCTCGGACCTTAGCTCCCCTCCACCGCGTGGCAAGTTCAAAGAGCGTAATGTCTCCCCCCCCCCCCCACAAGATACAAATCGAGAAAGGGGGCCCCCGCATCTGACACCTATTCGTCCGAGAGCTACCCGGCCGTATTCTGCATGACCCCGCAAGTAAGAAGGGAAACGCCTACTTACTTCGGCCCTACCATTCGACGAGAGCTCACTGATTTCCCTCTTCTTCCCCTCTTGCTTGTCCAATTGAAGGGCTGCAGCGACGTCACTAGTGTGACGTGACTATTGATGACCCATATTCCGGAAGTAACGTTAAAACGCCCTCTACTCCAAAATTAAGCGTACTATGTCATCTAGTGTTATTTTAGGCAAGATAATTTGCAATGCCATCTTCTTACAAACCAAAAAGTAATAGCCCTAAAACAATGCCATCTACTTTAAATTTCATTAACTTTAGAACATCTTTAAGGATAATAACAATAATTAAAAATAGCCTTCCATAGTAATCTGAATCTTGTTTGAAATTATGATTATTTTTTACAATATTTTTATTACATATTCAGCTTTAGTGTACAATTTATTGAATAAAATTTACATAAAAGTACGGCCAACTTGACCACTCAGTTGCGCGGGAAAAACGGAAGAAGAGCTTCGTGAAGTTTCCAACAAGTGACGAATATTCTGTAGTTCGTTTACTTTATGGAACTAAATTCTAGCAAGAAATATGAACCTGTAGGCCATATAAAATTATGCACCTATAAGCCATATCGAAATAGGAACCTGTAGGAGTAGCGAACTAGCGATTGTACTATCAGTAGCTACTTAGCGGCTGGAGCTCTGTTCCAAAAGCCAAATGTAGGCGGCGTTGATAATTACACCTTTTATGTTGCTATAATTGGCTGTTTTCAAATAGGGATGGCTCTTAAATCCACTTATGGAAATAACTGCTCACCCATTCACAAAAATAAATAAAGTTTTTTAATATTGTTTGGAAAAATGTGTAGAAATTTGTGAAATAAATATTTGACTCAATTCGGTTTTGTGAAATATTTTTGTAAGCACTAAGCAATTGTTTAAAAAGGGGTGATGAAGACCCAAATGTGAAGAGCTTCAGCGGCATAAAAGAAGTGCTCATAACTATAAGCAGAATAATCGATGGGAAACAGTTGCACTTGTGGTTAATCTGCATTGCTAGCTCCCAAAATTTCCTCATCTGATTTTAAAATAATGGAACAACCTAAAATCTGATGCAAGAAATAACAATACTGGTGGCGGATAATATCCAGACATAAAATGAACCACTTAAAAGAAAACCCTTGTACATATTATTGCATAAGTGTCGTACGGAGGAGTACCTTGTAGTATTTACATCTGAATAGGGGCTTTCTGTGAAAAATCTGCAATACATAGAGTGGTAATGATGCGAGGAGATAATTGTTAATAATAATCAGCCTTTTCAATCTGACTGCATCCAGATGGAGTGAGACGTTCGGAAGATTAATGAAGCTTCTGGAGTAGGGAAAAATATTTAAGTAAAAAGCAATTGTGATAAAATAAATATTACCTTTAAGTATAATGCTAATGAATTAACTGAGTTTAGTGCTCGTGATTTAAAAATATTCTTGTCAATTGTAACAGGACGGGAGAAGTTCGAAAAAGTATATTCCATCGACACATCGGCCCTAACAGTAAATAAAAAAACATTAAAGTAAATATCATTCGTATTGAGGTATTTTTAAGCCCCAGCCCTTGCGAATGTGTATTATTGATTGATTCGAGTATGCATCTGCAAATAAAAATATTTGTATTTCCAAATTAATAATGTAATCATAATTTACAAAGAGTATTGTACCATTGGCTCTTCAATTTTATAATTTTGTACCGGAAAGCCGCATGTGTTGATGAGCGTTACTGAACGTAGCCCAGTTTCGTGGTTACTAGAAAAAAACACGTTGAAAAGAGCCTTCTCTGTAAAAAATAACGCCAATTAAAACCTTATGTTCAACGATTGTAACGTACATATTAAATACCTGCTTCTCCAACAACATTCTCAATTACATGCTGCTACCTTCGTTATAAATTTCTACATCTTCCGCTAAGCCTATCGCTTCAATTCCCACGACAGCAGCAATAACTCCCATTGCAGTTTCGGCAAAATTCACTTTACAAATGATATTAAAAATGTCGGAAAATTTTCACCGGAAGTTGGGAATTCAAAACAAGTAATACGTCACACTAAAGCAGCCCTTCAATTGGCCAAGCAAGAGGGGAAAGAAGAGGGAAATCAGTGAGCTCTCGTCGAATGGTAGGGCCGAAGCAAGTAGGCGTTTCCCTTCTTACTTGCGGGGTCATGCAAAATACGGCCGACCATGTTCTCAAGAATGGCGTTTGTTGATAAGCGCAATATCGTCCTAGAAGGGGTGGGCCTCCACCATGGGGGTAAAACTGGAAAGCTCCAGCTTATTTGGGGTTTGTGACATTATTTTTACCAGAGTTTCTCTACATTTCGAGTCTTTCTCAGTCAGTTAATTTTGTGTCCTTTTTCTTTAAATATTTTTGATAAGTGCCGACTTTTACCTCCTAGAGGTTTAAAGAAACATTAAAACATTTCGGGCTAGTTTATATAGTTAGTTGGCTTTTTTCAAGCTTTTTATTTAGTACCTAGTTATTTTTTAACAAAACTATATTAGTGGTCTTTTGTCTGTTTGGTTTTAAAATTTTTGGCAAGAGCCGACTTCTACCTCCTAGAGGTTTAAAGAAGCCGTACTGCGCTTGTTTTAAATAAAAACATTTCGGGCTAGTTTATATAGTTAGTTGGCTTTTTTCAAGCTTTTAGTAGCTAGATATTTTGAACCAAACTATTGGTGGTGCCGAAGGTGGTACCATTCTTAAAACTAGTTTTTTTAAGACTATAGTGGTACCATTTTTAAAAGGAGTAATATCTGGAGTTTTTACTTTAAAACTAAAACCAGAATGGGTTCCCGAAAGTTTATGTCGGGGCCCAAAAACGCCAAAAATGTAAGAGAGAAGCGAGCATAGTTAGTTGTCAGAAAGACGCAATGAAACGATTTCTTCAACCGTCAGCTAAAATAAATAAACTGAATTCAGGGGAGACTCTAGGTTTTACAGAGCCTGAAAACAGTAAAAAAAATGTTGTTGACGTTTTATCCTATGTCGATGTCAGTCCGGCTAAGAAGGTTGTTCTAAATTCTGAGTTATCGGAAATTTTGGTTGAATCTTCTAATAGAGCCTCGAGTGCAAAGATAGACAATTCAAACGTAAGACGATTAATTGCTTGAGATATTAGTTTAGATCAGGATTGTCTGCCCGTTCAACCTAACCTCGCGTCTTTCCCAAAACCGTAATGGGTCGTAAAAACCGAGGCTTCAATTCTTCTTGGTACACCAAATACCAAATGCTCGAATATTCTGTAGCAAACGATAACGTTTATTGTTTTTGTTGTCGGCATTTTTTAGGTGGCAGAGATACGGGACTTATTGAGGGGTTTTCGGAGTGGAAAAATATGGCCAAAAAGTTCGAAGAACACTTTATTTCGACTAAATCACAAATAAATTTAATTGAATTGAATTGAATTGAATTGAATCTTTACACCAACAGTCTTTTAAAAATATTCAGACTATTTGGAATCGAAATCTCGAGGCACAATAGTATGTCAGGTTGATCAGCATCATAAAACAGACGTTGCTAGAAATAGAGATGTCTTAGCTGCTCCCGTGCGCCCAACAAGATCTCGCTCTTCGGGGACATAGGTCAGACGATTAAAATGGAAACAGGGGCAATTTTGTAGAAATTTTTGATTTATTAAAGATAAATTGTCCCGACTTAAAAGCCAAGTACGAAAGTATGCCAAATAATGTTAAATGCATACATAGCACTGCCCAAAATGAGCTGATTAACCTTAGTGGAAATTTTGTAAGGTGAATGATGGGAAAGGAGGTTAATGATTTGGGTGGTTTATTTTCCGTAATTGCTGATGAGACTAGAGATAATGCGGGAGTAGAACAGCTGAGTGTTTGCATTAGGTATACTAGAAAGGAAATTGGCGTAGTAGAGTGATTTTTAGCATACACAGATTTGCATAAGTTCGACTCTGAAAGCATCAGCTTGACTATAATTACCCTTTTACGGAGAATGGACTGAAAATTGAAAATTGCGTTGCTCAGACTTATGATGGGGCCGGTGTAATGAGTGGGCACGTAAAAGGGGATAGGGTTCAAATAGAGAAGGCAGTAGGTGGAAATTGTCCGTACGTCCATTGCTATGTCCGTCGTTTAAATTTAGTTTTGGTTGAATGCTGCTGCAATATAGTCGCGGTTAAGGAATTACTCGGACTAGTTCAAGCGATCTATAATTTTCAAAGCAACTCACTTATTAGGAGTGAATGTTTTGATAATTCTCAAAAAGAGCTGGGCTACGAAATTGTTCTTAAAATTCCGCAAAACTGCGACACTAGGTGGTGGAACAAAAAAAAAGGTCTTTATTACTTCGGAAGTAGATTTGATTCTGTTCTATTAGCATTAGAGAACTTGGTAGAAAATGGTAAGCCCGAAGAAGCTGCCGAGTGTCGAGGGTACATATTGCAATTACAAAACTTCACTAACTTGATTTTGACTACGACTTTAGATATTTACAAAGTTCGAGAGTCGTTCTAACCGAAGCTATCGCTATTTGAAAAGCTACCATAACTACCTTAGAGGAAGTAAGGAACCCCGAAAAATTCGATTTAATTTGTGGACGAATCTTCTAAGTTAGCAGAATCCGTTTTTATCATAGTTCCCGATCGCAACACTGCACCTTTAGCTTTAAGAAACGAAAAATAATCCCTAATCAAAACTAAAGCATAGTGTGGTAACGTGTACAACAGGAAACCGAGACACTGAAGCAAAGACCTTAAATGAACAGTTGAGATCAACTTACTAACAAATAATCGATAAATTTAAATCAGAAATGAAAAACCAATTTTTAGAAAATAATAGCCTAATTAAAGGAATAACTGTGTCTGACGCCGACTCGGAAAACTTTCTCGTAGAAAATGACGTCCTAGCCCACTGCCAAATATACACTCGCTTTAATTTCGACCTAGATTCATTGAAAGGTCAAATTAAAATAGCCAGAAAGTTTATAAAATCGAAAAATGACGATGGAAGGTGGCTTTCCCGACTTAGTTAAGCACTATAAAGTTGTTCTGTGTGCTCTCGTGGCCAATACTATTTCTGAAAGGATTTTCAGTTCCTTGAATAGAATTGAAACGCGTCTACGGACAACAATGCGAATTTAAGAGGTCGTACTTAAAACGAGACGCGTACAAAGAGTAAGTGAGTGAAATGTGGTAGGTATGTTTTTTTTTTTCCTTTTTTTTTCTCCTTTTTTTTTCTTCAGATGAGGAGAGAGGCCGCATTTGTGGAAGTTCACGCGTCCGAAGAACAAATGTGGTGAGTTTTTTTTTTTTTTTTTTTCAATGGTGAGAAAAGTTGTAAATGTGGGAGTTCACGCGTCCGATGAATATATGTGGTATGTTTTTTTTTTTAGGTGAGAGAAGCCGTATTTGTGGAAGTTCACGTGTCCGAAGAACAAATGTGGTGAGTATATATATATATATATATATATATTTTTATTTTATTTTTTTTATTTTATTCCTTCCCAGGTGTGGAGAGAAGCCGTATTTGTGGTAGTTCACGCGTCCAAAGAGTGAAATGTGGTAAGTATTTTTTTTTTGTTTTTTGTTTTCTGATGGTGAGAAAAGCCGTAATTGTGGGAGTCTACGCGTCCGATGAAGATATGTGGTAAGTGTGCCTCTTTGGTACCTGTCTCCGGGGTAGACGGGCGGTTGGTAGTGGCGACTACCGGTCAATAGTCATAGTCGATAGCTACGCCGCAAAATTTTCGTTTTGAAAACGAAAATATTTGAGAGAGTTGACCGTTTTCGGTCTATTGAAATCTGGCAGCCTTGCCTGCCTTCCGGCCTGTATCTCCATACCAAAAATGGCCGACGATAACGCCGCCGAAAATATTTTACTAAACCGATCGGCGGCGTTTTTGACCGTTATTTTGAATTATCGACTAAGACTTTAAAGTGTTGCCACGGTATAAATTATAAATTATAAAACCTAATAATATAATTAGAGTAAAAAAAATTATTAATTAGAAGAGCCATCATTTCATCGTCAAAATGCAAGCCAACCATAACCACGTGATAGCTTTTTGCGTCAAAAATCGAGCTCTCCTATTGGTCCGTGACTTGGGTAAAAAAAATTCGTAAAAATAACAGCGTCGCCGATTAACAGGAATCGCTAAAACGTCTCTGCACCGCGATTTCGATTGCGAGGATCGCAAAATAAACAGCTCGCTAAATCTGAATCGCAAAATTGCGATCCTGTTAAAATTAACAGGAATCGCAAAACGTCTCTGCACCAGGCCCTAAGACTATCGGTTCGCTTTTGCTTTAGTTCGGTCAACTGGGCTTCGGCTACCTCGTGTTAGTCGGATCTGGGTATACCCATGGCGTATCCCCGGCGTGTCCGTCACGGATGTGTCGGACTCATTGTTTGCTGTTCTTCGGCTGCCGATGCCGATGCCGATAAATTGAAGCCATCTAAAAGATCTTCAAATAAGCGCTCCAAAACTAGAGAAACCAAAACTTCTTCTCTTCGGAGTGGATCCTTCTATCAATCAGTGCCCCCGCCAGCAGTAGGCACAAGTAGGCACGTGCCTATGTTCAAAAATTTTAGGCCTATTTTAGGGACCTCTAAAAGTTTAAAAAAATTGCCTCTGGGGCCTCCAAATGTGATTTTTAAATTTTATTTATTTTTAAAAATTGGTCATCTAGCCCCCTAAAAAAAGAACTCCCATTCAATTCCAATTTCCAAGAGTCCTAAATGGCCCTAACAAAACGTTCCCTTTTGAACCACCTATACTCGAAATCAATATTACTTGAGTACACAAACAAAGGCAGCGAACTCTGTGGTTTCTGCTTTTGGAGGTGTACTCTGTTAACATTGATATAGAGTATATGACAAAAGACTGGCCCGGGACGGGGAAGTCCGTTGAGCAAGGAAAGCAGCAAAAAAAAACCACCTGTTCGCCTCAGTGATAACTTAGCTCCAACCAACACAATAAACATAAGCTTAGTTTCTAGGAATTCTACAAAAGGGGGCATAAAGTGAGAAACTGGATTTCTTTAATACGACTTAAACCGTTGCAACGCTTAAACGAAGGGAAATCTGAAGTCGAAGCGTAAAGCATCGTACCAGTCACTACTTTGAATAGAGAGCGTCCTGGGGATTAGGGTTTTTTCTTTTTTACTCCTTGTCCCTTTTGCGAAATCACGTGATATCAGTGACCACTGATCGTAGAGAAAGGACCTAGACCTTCGGTGGTCGGACTTGTCCCAGATAACGCGCGTTTCTTCATTTCGTTTTCTGCTCCTGAACAAACAAGTAGTTCTCAATTTCGATTCTCTCCCAGTCAAATTTTTTCTAAGTCTCTTCCGAGACTAACTTTGCCAATACAGACTTTTTAAAGGCTATTTAGCTGTTTTAAGCTAATTTTTAAACAGCCTTTTTCAAGGCTAATTAGCTATTCTAGCTAAATTATTCAAAAAGCCCTTTTCAAGGCTAATTAGCTATTCTAGATAAATTATTCAAAAAGCCTTTTTCAAGGCTAATTAGCTATTCTAGCTAAATTATTCAAAAAGCCTTTTTCAAGGCTAATTAGCTATTCTAAAAAAAAATATGCAAACCGCTTTTTTCAGGGCTTTGATATAGCTGGTATTATTAAAAAGTCTGTTTGAAGACTACATAGCTTTAACTAAGCTTTATTTTCTTAAACCTTTTTAAGGTTATTTCGCTATTAGTATATAATAGTAGCATTTTCAAATATGAGTACCAGAAAATTTTTATCTGGGTCCCAAAAATGAGAAAAATGGAAAAGGGAAGATAGTTTCGTTAGTAATCAGAAAGGTGCAATGGCACGTTTTTTGAAATCGTCGGCGCAAAGCCATAACTATAGTTCTGAGAAAAACCTAGTCAAAGAATTGGGAAAGGGTTTAGAATCCTTGGAGACTGATAACAGTCACTGTTTTAGTAATACTGCTGAAGTTCTTCCAAACGTCATGAAGGAGAAATTGCAGAAGTAATTGCAAACCTCAACTCTAACCATGCACAAAATACATCAAACAACGTGTCCAATTCAAAATAAATGGGCTTACACGCGTTGAATAACTTGGATATTAGTCTAGATAAAGATTGCCTTCCAGTTCAGCCTAAACTAAATCATTTTCCTAAAAGATTAATTGGCGGTAAAAATCGAGGTTTCAATTCTTCTTGGTATGACAAATATCAAATGATTGAATATTCAATTGCAAAGGATGCAGTGTATTGTTTTTGTTGCCGTCATTTTTTAGGCAGTAGAAACACTGCATTTCTAAAGGGATTTTCGGATTGGAAAAACATGGGGACACAATTCGAAGAACACTTCACTTCCGACAAATCTTCTCACCAACTAGCCTACAAAATGTACTTAGACTACATGGAATCCAAATCCCGTGGATCAATAGTTTGCCAGGTTAACGACCACCATAGACTAGACGTTATTAGAAACAGAGAGGTCCTATCTACACACGTGGAAGTTATTATTTTATGTGCCCAACAAGATTTAGCACTTCAGGGGAACACTTACACATCCGCCGACAATATTGGGAATAGGGGAAACTTTATTGCAATATTAGATATTTAAAAAAAATGTCATGATTTAAAAGCAAGTTTAGTGAGAAAAATTATTGTTCAAGAGGTCAACTACTATAGGGTAGTTTGGGCGCTTGCCCAACGTGTTTAGCTCCGGGGGTCCGAATTAAAACGTAGTAATTAGATTACCTTAAATTTAAAATTGTCAAAATTATTTTAAGCACTAAACAAGAGGCTGTTTTACACATCAATATTAATTTAATAAGTTAAAACACAATAATAAAACAGTTCAGCTTGAAATAGCGCGAAACTAGACAATGGCCACTGTAATCTTCCCCTTTAACAATGGGGGAGACAAGCCTAAATAAGTAGTTGATGAATTTGGGTAAAGAGGTAATCGTAGGGTGGAATTCTTCGATTAAAAGTAAAGTTGGTAATATTTATTTGTAAATAATATACTTAATAATAAAAAAATTATTAATTTAATAATAATAACATTTTTATTAATTTAATAATGATAAAATTTTTATTAATTTAATAATAATAACATTTTTATTAATTTAATAATGATAACATTTTTATTAATTTAATAATAATAAAATTTTTATTGATTTAATAATAATAAAATTTTTAAATAATTATATACAATTTGGCTAGTTAAAGAACAACAAAAATTACAAAGGAGTTTTTTATGAGGGCCTCTTAATCACGCAGTGCCTACACGCGAAAAAATCCTGGCGGGGCTACTGCTATCAGTCAGGAAGACCTCGTTCCAAACATCCTCGAACGAAAACAAGACCTGAACTTTGCACTAGCATCACTTGTAGCCAAATTGGCTCTCAGGGGGACGAACGGCTCCATTAACAGGGTCCTGAAGGCTTCCCCGGATCAAATCAAAACCATTTTTGCAGATCTTGAATATAAACAAGTTAACCTCTCCTGGATTAGGGCTCATGCTGGAACTCCTGGCAATGAGCGTGCTGATACATATGCCAAGGTTGCCGCTGCAGGCAGGGCCGTGCTTAGGGGGTGGCGAGCCGGGCGGTCGCCCAGGGCCACTAAAATTTTCTTATAGGGATGTATATACCGGAGGACCGCTAAAATCACAATTGTCAGTTTCGCCCATGCATTTCGCCCGGGGCCGCGAGACCTCTAAGCACGGCCCTGGCTGCAGGCGACGGGGAACGCTGTCAGCTGCCTCTCCCTAAAACTCACTTAAAGCGCACTTTTGTGGATCTCTCGGGTCAAAACTGGCCAGCCAATAGTCTTAGCCGATATGTAAGCCGCACAAGTCTCGCAAATTTGCGGCGTATTTCGCGGGAAATCTTGGATCGCGTGATCGTAGGCCATATTTTGAGAGTGGAACGTCCCATACATACATCGAACGTGGAAAAAGGTTTTCGAAAAATGTGTCTGGCAGCACTTCTCTCTATTTACTTCCTTTTATTAGCTGGCTTTCTTTCACCTCGTAGATAGTAATTTTTAATTATTGTAAAACTGATAGTACATCCTTTTTCCGCTTAACCCCACTTTAAACTTAAAACTAGCCCCCCTGTAGTATGAACCTTTGTCCGTGGAGCAGAGTGATATATAAATAACACACTAACTTCCGTTCCAATGCCGCCTGAAGTTGGACCTAGGACAGGTGGCGTAGCGGTGTAATTTGGCATCGGAGGAGCCGTGGTCTGGTTTCGCACACGTTTTTCGTTGCTCACTTGATCAGAATCACACAGGCTCACGTTATGCTTATTGTTGCATAACCGTTACTGCTCGTTGCGCAGTAATATCAATAATCATAATCATAATCATAATCAGCTAGGCTAATACCCAAAGCACCACCTTAGGCCTAAGTCATCATGCGACTTTTGAAGCCCTTAATTCAGGCGGCCGGGTTACATAGATCATCTACGTTGATTTCGTCGTTGTTCCCTCCTTTGTGACAACCATTTTGAGGCCCATGTTAGATTAGGGGAACAAGGTAGAATAAAGTAACTTATATAGTTAAATAGTAAAAATATTAAGTAATTTTAGATTGATCGTAAATATATTTATTAAAATTCTTTCAAATTATCAGGATTGGCATTGCTTATATGTTTGTTTTATATTGACAACTCCTACTCGTTTACCACAATAGTGACGTTATACGAGTATCCCAAGATCCAAACCCATTGTACACTCTTAAAAATATTGGGTTGTTTTTGACCCAAATTGGGTTGTTTTTTTACCCATTGTTGGGTCAGTATTTAACCAAACAAAATATTGGGTTGTTTTAGTTTTCACCCAAAACGGGTTATTTTCATAACGCTATTTTGGGTTAAATTTATAAGTTACCCAAATATGGGTTGAACATTAGCCCAAAATATGGTTAATATATAACTAAATTTTGGGTTATAATTTAACAATTAATTGGGTTGGTTTTTTTAACCCATTGTTGGGTCAGTATTTAACCAAACAAAATATTGGGTGGTTTTCGTTGTCACCCAAAATGGGTTATTTTAATAACGATATTTTGGGTTAAATTTATAAGTTACCCAAAATATGGTTAATATATGACTCAATTTTGGGTTATAAATTAACAATTAATTTGGTTTATAAATTTGATCACACTGGAAAGAATGTCGTAGGGCCTTGGCAATTTGCAATAAATTTAAACAAGGGAACTCATTACGTTCTTCCGCTGTAATATCAACACAACATGAAAAATAAATTTTAAATATTGGAAAAATTTAAATTATTAATAGTAAATTAAATTAATAATATTCTATACCTTTAGAATCAAATATTAAGAATCCTTTCAAGCACTCATGGAAACGATGCAAGAATGGCGCAAAATTTGTAATTTCCAGTCTTGCAAAGACTACAAGTTCGATGGACACATTTCCGATGCTCATATCGTCTTTGGCGCGTGGGAACTTCAAATTTGATAGTATGACCCAATTTTGGGTTGCTATTATATTATCTTAAAAACAACCTAATTTTGTTTAACCCAAATTTTGCGTTTCAAGATTTTCAACTACATTTGGGTTATTTTTGACTCAAAAAGTAGTTAAAAATGAAATAACCAAAATCATTTAACCCAACGTTTTTAAGTGTGTAGCCCGGTCAAAAGCTGTCCTTCAGGCTAGGAGCAGCAGGCGAGTCGAGTTTTGGTAAGGTGAAAAAGAAATAGCTACACCTTTTCGACTGTATTCGAGGGTCAGGTCGCCGGGGAGTAGAACGAAGATGAGGTGTCCGAGAAGAGTAACGCTAGTATAACGCCTATAGATTTCTTAGGAGCAACAAACATAGCACCCCATACAAGGAGAACGCAACCCGTCAAAAGTCATGCATTTCTGATGTACATTTTTCATGGTTAGACGCATTATCGCCTGCTGCCCTCGGAAGGGGAAAATTAGGAAATTGTATTCCCCTTTCGGTAAAACGTTCAGCCACTTTAGCGTAAAGGTTCGTACAATGTTTGACCAAAACACTGCTTTAGCGTGATTAAAGGTTAGCTGCTTTCTCCTTGTGTTTGTTGCTCCTAGTAGATTTCAAACTCCGGACTACATGCGGACTACGTCAGAAGAATTCTCAACTCTCGGCAGTTTCATGAATTTTTCGAGATGATCGCTGATGATTAGTCCTTTCTGGTCGAATCTCTTCTTCAAAATCATTACAGCTGAGTCGCAATGATTATAGAAACTGTAAATTTTTTCTCTTTCTCTTTGGCTGTGTAAATCAATCCGTAAGATGTTATTCTTATCATTTTTCACAAACCAAAAATACTAATAATTAAAATACACTTTTAGCGTCGCAGTGACACTTTGGCCAGAAGCGTGCAAACTTGAAGGGCATCTAATAATGTTCGAGAATGGCGTGCAAATTTGGACACTTTGGTAAGAGGGGTGTAAAATTCAATTATATACGTTGTTTTACGACAGGGTTCTGCGGGATATTTAAATTGACGTCGTATACAGAAATTGAAGAAATTATCTTGAACCTTGCTGTGAGGTTCGTGAGAAGAAAGTCGGCTCTACACCAAGATAGTTACTGTTGAAAATAGGTTCGGTCAAAAAATTCGCATTAAAACAATAGGAAGTGCCAAACTATGGTCATAATTTTACTTGTGATATTCTCTATAACGCTTTCGAACCATGTTGCAATCTTTTTTTTTCATTTACTTTCTTTGCGATAGAGATATAGAAAAGTTGAAGATCTTCACGCGTACAGGTCCTTTGGTTAGACATAATTTAAACCATCCTAAATTAAATTCTTTAATTTAAAGGTTACAGTTCAAAATTACCAATAAAAAAAATATGGAATTTTTTCCACACATTTTGCAATAAAACTTATAAAAGTAAAAAATATCGATATTTTTTATATTTCAATGCAAAAATTATTATTTTTAACGCCTTTCAATTCAAATTAAAAAATAAAAAATATTTTGCGGTGGGAAAAAATATTTTGTGTTGAAAAAAATATTTTGTGTTGAAAAAAATATTTTGTGTTGAGAAAAAATATTTTTTGTTGAGAAAAAATATTTTCGTTGAGAAAAAATATTTTCGTTGAGAAAAAAATATTTTCGTTGAGAAAAAAATATTTTCGTTGAGAAAAAAAATATTTTCGTTGGGGAAAAAAAATTTCGTAGGGAAAAAATATTTTCGTTGGGGAAAAAAAATTTCGTAGGGAAAAAATATTTTCGTTGGGAAAAAAATATTTTCGTTGAGAAAAAATATTTTCGTTGGGAAAAAAATATTTTCGTTGAGAAAAATATAGTTTTTTGTGATTTTTTTCTAAATTAAAATGATATAATTGCTAGTGATTTTCACGGCAATAAACCAGTGCTACCGAACCCAACCTAACCTATACTACGCGCGAAAGCTAAAACATCCATAAGTATCAAAACGGTATCGTAGGCTAAGTGCACGAGAGCGCAGCGAAAGTGCTGGGGGCGCACGGCGCCACCCCAACCCCATTCTTGCTAATCAAGCTGGGCCGTCTTCACTGCGTCCTTAAGGGCAGTACCTAGCCATATCGTACCGAGTATTGTCCAATTCAAATATTTTCTCAACACAAAATATTTTTCTCAACACAAAATATTTTTCTCAACGCAAAATATTTTTCTCACCCCAAAATATTTTTTCTCACCCCAAAATATTTTTTATTTTTTAATTTTGAAATGAAAGGCGTTAAAAATAATAATTTTTGCATTAAAATATAAAGTCCATATTTGTTTTGTAATTTTGATCTGGATGGCGTTCCATATGGGTGATTAAAAGGAGAAATTGTATTTATTCCCAGAATAGATCTCGCACCATCAGATATCAACATGCCATTTGTGTTAAAAAGGCCACGATTCCCAATTAGAGTAACATTTGCTACGACCATTAACAAGATTCACTGTCAAACCAAGGATGATAGGAAGGGAGGCGAAGTAGGAGGGATGAACGGGCCAGCATTCTTGTAAGATTGCGGCCGCTACGCTACGTGTTGCTGCCATTTTTCCGAAATTTTCCCGCCGAGCACGCGCTAAACTTCTTACAAGGATGCTGGCGCGTTCATCCCTCCTACTTCGCCTCCCTTCTTATCCTCCTTGGTCAAACTCTCAAACACGTGGATATTTACCGGAACCGGTGTATTCGTATTGACAACTGCACGTTGCATTTTCCTTGGTAACTTCCATTTACAACGTAAAAGTCCAAAGTTTTAGACACAGATGACTAAGGCAAACTTTTAAAACCTAATCAAAAGAAATTCAATACGAATATTGCGTGTAAATGGATTTTAAAATTGGCAGGGTTTTACTGCCATATTATTTAAACAATTTTGTTTCGCAACATTTCATTTTTCAAATTTTATTAAAATATGTTAGCTAATTATTTCGTTGCATTCATTTAATGCAATTTACAGATAATGAGGATACATTTCGATTAATTTGGTTAAAGTTGTATTACAATACAGGTAAACTTTTGAACTAGCTGTAAAGCCCGCACTTGTGGTAAATTTTAAATTTCACCATGTCAGGCAGACATTTTAGTAAGATAATGTGCATACGTTTATTCCAAAACATATCCCAAAACCGTGCAAATATTATAAAACGTCAAAAACGCCCAACATTTCTCAGAAAAAAAAACGGCCCAATACTCCAAAAAAATCAGGCTTAAAAATTTTAATAAATCGATAAAATTACCCAAATTAAAATATTTATCATAAAAGCCCAAAACAATTATCGCAACTACCCAAATAGTCCAGTCAACGAATGCTCAAAAAAAGGTATAGAGAGAAATGTTGGGAACACAATTTTTGACTTCGTCACTTTGTTTGGACTAGTTAGGAGGTGAACATATCAAAAGTCCTCGCCCGTAGTCCTTGAGCCGGGGGAGGGAGGGGGTTTTTGCTCTTTTTGACCAAATAACTCTTCAACGATGCACCCAAAAACTAAATGCCGGCCATAGGGTTGTAGAGCACTAAAATCCCTTCAATAATATATATTACTTTACTATTTTATCTATTTTCCTTAGCAGTTTTGTTAGACATCCCGTTCTCAAATCGTTAGCGCCCAAAAATGTTGGTAGTATTTTTTCGTTTAGTTTCGACACCATATAATAAATAATAAAATAATACATCATTTGAAGGTAAATAATCTAATTTTTAATTAATTTAAGTTATTTTTAGCTGTTGTAGTGAAGATTTATTGTATCTAACATAAATAATAGACGGCGATTGCTACGATAACGCGTCTGATAGTTTTAATAGACAAGGAGCGTTTCGGCTAGCATTTTGTGACATGGTTAGTTTTTTGTGCTTTACTGCTAGTTATAACCTTATGAGGTTCTTGAAATGTTTTTAAATAAATGGGGGCACTGCACAACATAAGGGTTCTTAACAGCCTTTTATTTAATACGCCACACGAGACAGCGCGCGCTGTTTTTCTTAGCGCGTGCGGTTTTTTTTATATATTTTTGCACGCGCTGTCTTAAAAATGAAAATTAAATGAAAGGCTGTTTAGCCCCCTTATGTTGTGCAGTGCCCCCATTTATTTAAAAACATTTCAAGAACCTCATTGGGCACTCATTTGTTTGGTGTCACATTTAACGATGTCGTGAGTGTTTTGTCGTCAAAATGAGCAGTAAGTGTTTGTTTGTGATGAGGAAGTGACTGCATCGAGTCCTGAGGTTTCTAAAGTGGGTGAAAAAGGGAAAGTTTCCCTTAAAAAGTCCAGTAAAGAGAGGGGTGACTTCACTTCTCGTCCACACGTTGTGTAGAAAAAATTACACGAGGACCCAGTCGATCGCGGCATTCAAGAAACAAGAGGCATCAACATCTGCTCAGCCTAAAACATGGGTGCTGCGATCTGCATTACCCAAGTTCGATTTCAAGAAGAATTGTTTCCTTTGTGGAGAGTTCATTCAACATGAAACTAAGAAGAGTCAAGACAAAAGAAGGAAGGTACATCCCGTCCGCACTCTTGATTTCCATAAAGTATGTAGGTCTGCAGCCACCGTAAGGAATGATAGTTGGGGTGAATAAGCGATCCTTCGCCTTGCCGGTGTTATTGACCTCGTTAAAGAGGGATTTTATCACAATGACTGTCGTTTGAAATTCATCTGGCCCTTATATGCTCATGAGAAATCAGGAAGTTTCTCATCCAAGTACGTAGCAAAAGCAATGGATGATAATTATGCCTTCATTGATAATAGTACAGACTGCCAGTTCTCACAGACTGAAATTATCGATGTAATTACTGAGGAGAAACCTGTATGGAAAACTATAAAAGCACATTTTCAAGCCAAGTATCGGTCTCGTTTGATAGTTTCTGAAGGTTCTAACAGATTCAATGTTCCAGTGCTGTGTTTTATGGATACCAGCAAACAAATCCTACGTGATGTTTGGTATGAAGAAAAAAAGAACAAGGAAAGTGAAGAAAGACTGAGGATTGTGCAAAAAGCCGCCGACATTATTAGGCATGATATTCAGAGTAAAGTTTGCAATCACAAGGAACAACCCCCAACCGATGACTTCTTTAAAGATTCAGAAGATCTCCCAGAATCCTTACTCACTTTTCTCGAAAGCCTGATGATGAACAAAAAAAAGAGAATTCAAGAAACCAAGAGGAAGTGTGTTACGGTCGCTCATGCCATAACCTCAGTAATCAGACCCCGTACTTTTACTTCTTCAGTATTGAGTGGCCTTTCCCTTTTCCTCCACAGGAAATTCGGCTCAAGACGATTAATTGATCTTTTAGCAAACATGGGGTTTTGCGCATCATACCACGAAGCACAAAGGTTGGAAATGTCTGCTCTTCTGAATGCTCAACCAAGTGTCAATCCAAATTCATTCAGTCAATTCGTGTTTGCCAACGCCGACTTTAATGCATGTACCATAGACGGAGTCAACTCTTTCCATGCCATGGGTGGCATCAAGTGTATCACACCTGCCACTTATGTGGAGCGTTCAGGAACAGGCTTCCCTAGACTGACCAAGATGCCTACGTCCCTGGAGACTGGAAAACTCGGAATTATTCCACTTGAAACACTACAGGGGAAGGAAGTGGGATTGCAGTCCGTCATTGTGCAAGAATTGATCATCCCAGATGAACCTACTCATCCTGATCCTTATGAAATGCTGTGGTACATTGCTAAACAGCAAGGTTTGCAATTGCCCAGGTGGAAAGGGTACATGCAGTCCATAACCACAGGACAATTCAGCAAAAAGACGAGAGTTATAACGCTTCCCTTCAAAAACGCTCCTCCATCCAGCTACGATACGATTTATACAGCGCTAAATTACGCAGGAAATTTATGCGGAGATGTCCTCACAGAAAAGTCGTTGATAGTAACGTTCGACCAGCCGCTATACTGGAAAGCGAGAGAGATAGTTGCAGGTGCTCCTGCTGGTTCATTACTGTCAAAATCCGTCATTCGCTTGGGTGGCTTCCACCTACTAATGTCCTACTTGGGGGCCATAGGATATCTCATGTCTGGAAGTGGCCTAAAAGAACTTTTGAGTACAATATATGCCCCTCTGTCTGTAGAAAAAATGATGCAAGGCCATGCTTTTGCGAGGTCAGTAAGAGGCCACCTGCCTGCAACAGGTTCACTGGCTACAGTGATTTTGGAAGGCGTCCAGTTGACTGAAGATGAAGTGGATTGCATAAAATACATGACGATGAGTTTTATGGATGTGCCGCCCTCTCTGCTTGCATTAAGCAAGAACACTCACCTTAAAGCATTGTCTGCGAAATTTGGAGCTGCCATGGAGCTACTGAGAAGCAAAGGACCTACCGCACACCTGTGGGTACAGTACTTCAAAATGGTAAGCCTCATGAAGGAATATATACCTGCAGAGAGATCCGGGGACTTCATTGCCCACCTTGAATGTGTGAGACGCATGATTCCGTACTTCCACGCGGCGGGACACTTCCCATATGCAAAGTCTTGTCACCTCTACGTACAAGACATGGAGAAGCTAAACGAAAAACTATCACCCGAAGATTACCACAAATTTGTTAACGACAGCTACTTCACGATGCGTCGATCAGACCGATTTTGGGCTGGAGTCTGGTTGGATATGACAATTGAGACCACCTTAATGCGTTCTTTTTCCAGCCAAGGTGGCATGACTCGTGGTAGGGGAGCCACAAACAGCACTCTTAGTAAATGGGTGGTAGGGATGAGTGAAACTCGTGATATCTGCACCTCTTTAGAAGAGTTCGGTGGAGTTCTATTTTCCACCAGTGACCAGCATGCAGATTTCGGACAAGCCTGCCAAAACAAGGATGCAGCTGACATTACCAAGCTCACTGGTTGGTTTGAGAAATTTCCTCCCTTCCCAGAGACCAGTGACATCATATCTATCGCGACAGGAATTGTTGGAGATAAAACGATCACCTGCTACAATGTTGTTGCAGTTGGCAAGCAAGCAATGGCTAAAATGGTCAATTTGGCATTTTCTAACATCAAATTGGCTCGAAAAGATCGAGCTCTACCCCTTTCGATAAAAATCAACGATGAAAAGATTCTAGTTGACCCGTTCTTGCCGTATATCCATCAGAAAAAAAAACAGACGAAGATTTAAAGCTGTATATGGAATACGAATTAGCCCCGTTCCCACTAGCCCTATTCAGTGAGAGTGGGATGAGGAAATCGACTAAGTCAGCGCTGTACAAACTATTCAACACTACGACCAAGGATGTACGTGTCGCACAGCTATACATCGTATTTGACGGAGGGCTCCTGCTCCATAAAGTAATTTGGCAAAGAAGTGCCTAGATATCGACAATCTACATCCCCCAGATCACGGTCAACTTCGGTCTCTTTGCGGCGGCCAATCCTGCGTTTTTCCCTGGGGGTTATCTCGGCTGCGTGTCCAACCTGTCTCTTCAAGCTACTTTGCCCGTCGCCTTCAATCGGTTAATACACTCTACCGGGGTCTGGGTGACTGTGGGTATCCCTCCTCATTGGGCTCTGGCGGCCCGTTCCTGGGATCTTCTGGGGGATTTGGAGGCTTTGCTCGCGCATCGCCGGGTCATCGCCATGGGGGCCTGTGGGTTGGATTTGGACCGCGTGGGGGGGCATTCCTCTGCGCGTTCAGATGGAGGTTTTCTGTGATCAACTTTTGCTAGCCCGCCGCCTTGCTTATCCGGTGGTGGTCCAATGCCGCCGGGCATATCCTGACGTGGGGGACTGTTTGGTCGATTGTCTGCCATAACTATTCGGGGGACGTGGTTATGGCCCGCCGGTTCCTGAGGGCCTTTCCTAACATCTATTTCGGCTATTCCGCGATGGCCACATTCCCCTGCATGGGTGAGACCCGCGAGGCCTTTCTCTCTTTGCCGCCTACGTGTTTGATCGTGGAATCCGCGTGTCCGTTGTTTTCTCCTGTGGGTTATTCTGCCCCGCGGTTCCTGGGTGAGGGGGTTCCTCTTCCGGGGGCGGCTCGTCACCTCGTGGACTCCTTGGCACTTTTACGGGGGGTTGGTTCCTCCGACTTGGCCATATCCTTGTTGGATAACGTGCGTCGTTTTTACGGGGTTCACTTTCACTAATCGTTCGGGGGGGCGGGGTTTTTTTTCTGGGTTTTCCATTTTTTTGGGGGGGGGGGGTGGGATGATGTAATGGGGTGGACCTTTGCAATACAAATGGAAAACCCATTTTCCCAGATGGCGCCACACGACTGATTGGTTTTGGCGGGAAGGATGCGCCATAAAAGGCGGCGCTTGGACCTGGGAAGTTCATACCGTACTCGGAGACTGATCGGTCGACAGCTAATTATTTATACTTCATGTAAACTTATCAAAAGATAATAAAAGAGTTATTTCTATTGCATTTAATCGCAAGGTTTATTGTTTTTGCCCTACAATCCCCCATACATTTGCATTCTTGGAGGCACCGCCGAGATATTCTTGTTTGTATGGTGGTAAGTAGGGGTTTTTTTTTGCCGTTGTATTTAATTTTCGTTGACCATAAGTGGGTTAGGGTTTTATTGGGTTTTGTTTTACGTTTAAAGTTAGATTAATCTGTTAAGTTTTATACGTTGGGGGAGCTTTTTTTATTACTATTATTCTACGTTTTCTTTTGGTCATGTACTTCTGGCTTGTGGCTATTTTTGGGGCTCTGGCGGTTGTCCTTGGTTTCTGTTGGGGCAGTCGTTGGGCGGATTCTTTGCCGGTTTATCCTGAGGTTCCTCCATTACCGCGGGGCGGGGAATGTCGGGTACCTGAGTGGGACGCTTATAGGGAAAGGAGACGGAGACGTAGGGCTCACCGTACGTCTAGCGATCGGTCATGGGTTCCGGGGGCGTCTAGTTCTGATGGGGATTCTGAGTATCGGGCTATGCGGAGGGCGGCACTCGATTCCGAACTTCGTCGCCAGCGTCTGGGCCCTAACCCTGGCTGGCGAGAGAGGGAAAGAGATTTATTGGACTTAGTTGCCGGGCGTCCATTGACTTCGGGGCCTTTGCCTGTCCCTGGGGGGATCAACGTTCCACCTCGTCCTACGCTTATCCGGGATGGGTGACTAGCAGATGTGGCTGCGTCCTCGAACACTTTGTCGGTAGGCGGGGTTGCGGACAATGTTGGGGCTGAGCGGCTTGGGTCCGCGGTTCAGGGGAATTCGGATGGTAATGGTTCAGTAGCTGGTCTTTGCCTGGTGGTAGCCGATCCTGAGCAGGGGTTGTCCGGTGGAGCGTCCCAGTCAAGGCCTAGTTCCGCCAACCCATTCCTGCCTTCGTCACCTGTGCCTTCTGGGTCTCGTTGTCCTAACGGCAATCCATTTTTTCCTGTGGGACCACCTAACCTCGGTCCAGTACCCTTGGTGGCCACTGGGGGGGCGGAATCTGGTCCCTTTCATAGAACGGGGGTCTCCTTACCTTTGCCTTCTTTTTCGGGGATTCCTTTGGAGGACCCTCGGGTTTTTCTGGGCGACTTGGAAACTTATATTATGTTCCACGGGATTGGTCATCAGGCGGCTGTACACCTTCTGCCGCAAGTTTTGCGGGATGAGGCTGGGTTATGGTTTCGTGATCTAAAGACACAGCTCGCTGGGTTTGTGTCCTGGGATATGTTCAGGCGGGAATTTCGAGATCGGTTTCTCTCCCCGGACAGGGAAAGCGTCTTGCGGGCAGACCTGTGGGGGGTTGTGCAGTTGGCGGGGGAAAGCATTCCGGCTTTTCGTCGTCGGGTGGTCACCTTAAATTCCCTCTTGGGGAGTCCTTTACCGGAGGCTGAGCTCTTAAGTATCCTTTTGTCTAGAATCGATCATAGGGTACGTGTATGTTTTTCCCGGGCGCCCAGTAGGTCGATCAAAGTGTTCGATGCAGTAGTGCGGAATTTGGGGTTGGAAACCTCGGTGGGGGTGAAACCATTCAATGATCCCTCACAATTTCATTCGGCCCATGGGTTTGGGGATGTTTATAGACCGCCAGGGAACCCGGGGTCTGGTGGTTTATATCCTGGGAAAAGGGGTCCGTCACGGGGTGGTCAAGGGGGAGCACCTGTTGTCCGACATCCTCCTAGTTGTTTCCTTTGCGGGGAGCCGGGTCATTTTGTTAGGGATTGTCCCTCTCGGGCGGATATGGGTCGCCGTCCCCGGGTCCGTGACGAGTCCGTCGGTCCTCCACAGGCCGAGTCGGGAAACTCTTGGTGAAGCCTTTGGTTGGGTCGGGGGGGTCTTCACCTAATGGCACTGGCTCTAGTACTAGTACATTGAACTCTGTTAATTGTGGGGGCCGTCTACGTGGGATTGCGGTCCGGGTTTCTAATGTTGCCTGTGTGGCGTTTTTAGACCCTGGGGCGGAAATTTGTGTAATGTCGGCGGGGTTTGTGGCCAGGTTGGGGTTGGAGGCCTTAGTCCATAGGGTGGAGCGTCTTCTTTCCCCGGCGGTGGGTCCCAGTGTTTCTTGTCTGGGATACGTGGTTCTCGATGTCGAATTTTCGGATGACATTGGGGCTGTTCCTGTTACCTTTTGGGTGGTGGAGGGCTTAGGGTTTAACCTGGTTCTTGGGTTGGACTTTGTGGATATGAGGGGGGTGAGGGTAGATTAGGTACGGAATCTATTTCACTGCAAGAATGGTACACTCCCATTGTGTTATCTTGAGACCGGTTTGGGCGTTCTGGGGTCAGGTCCTGATGAGTCAGTAATGGGGGACTTGGGGGACTTGGGGGAGTTGGTGGTCGGCCAATTAGCTGGGGGACAGCGGCGGGATTTGGAGAACCTGTGTCGGGAGTTCTCTTCCCTTTTCTCAAAAGAGGCGGGTCGTACTACTATCCTTCGCCGCCGTATCCGGCTCCAGCCGGGGACGGTTCCGTCCCAGAGACAGCCTTTTCCCCGTAGCCCACATGAGAATGACTTGATTGATAAGGAGGTGGCGGAGATGCTTCAACGGGGGGTCATTCGTCATTCGAGGAGTCCCTGGGCTTCCCCGGTTTTATTAAAAGGCAAGAAGAATGGGGAGATTAGGCCCTGTATTAAGGATCCTTTTCCCATTCCTCGTATCGATGAGGTTTTAGATCGTGTGGGTAAGCCCAAATTCATTATTCGGTTAGACCTGAAGTCAGGGTTTTGGCAAGTCGAGATGGCCCCTGAGGATATTGATAAGACCACCTTTGTCACTCGGGAGGGGAAGTTTGAATTTCTGGTTATGCCTTTTGGGTTAACTAGGGCCCCTGCCACGTTCCAGCGCCTCATGAACCGGGTTCTGCGGTACGCAAGGCGTTTTGGGATCTCGGTGTATCTGGACGACATTGTAATTGCCTCCCAGACCTGGGAAGAGCACTTGGCTGCGTTACGGTATGTGTTTTCCCAGTTACGGAGTGCGGGTTTAACCGTACGGCTGGATAAGTGTAGCTTTGCCCTACCGAAGTCGGAATTGTTTGGGTTCATTATTAGTGAGGACGGGGTACAACTAGATCCCGGTAAGGTACGGGCGGTGGCGTTCGGCAGGTCTCGCGGTTCCTGGGGTTGTGTGGCTGGCATTCACGGTTCAAACCTCGTTTCGCTACCTTGGTCGCTCCCTTGAATAAATTAAAACGGAAATCTCAACGTTGGCGGTGGGGGCCCGAACAGGAGGCAGCTTTCCAGGGGTTGAAGGATCAGATCTCCAGCGCTACTATGCTTCGCGTCCCGGATCCTGCGGGTAAATTCTTCGTGACCACCGATGCTAGTGGGATTGGGATTGGGGGTATGCTGTCTCAGGTGCAGGAGGGGGAGGAGGTTCCTTTGGCGTATGTCAGTCGATTACTTCGGGGCGCCGAGTTAAATTACAGTAGCCCTGAGCAGGAAAGTTTAGCTGTGGTGTACGCGGTGGAGAAGTTCCGTCACTATCTTGAGGGCCAGGATTTCGGGGTCATCTCAGATCATCAGGGCTTGTGTTGGCTGTTGAAGCTACGCAATAAAAAGAGTCGTTTGATGCGGTGGGCTCTTCGCCTACAGGAGTTTCTACCTTTCAAAGTTTTCCATCGGGCGGGGAGGGAGAACTTGGTCGCCGGTGCTTTGTCCCGTTGTCCGGTTGATTCCTGTGGGGACATCAACATCGTGGATGGGTTCCCGGAGGCCTCTGCGGTCCTGGTACCCAGTTCTCGGAGTGGGGTGCATTCCTTGGCATGTGCAGGAGCGGGGTTGGCGGTTCCGGTGGAGGTGGTTCCTTTGCCCGACATAGTGTTAGCGCAGGAGGCCGATCCCCTCTGGGTGACGGTTAAGCAAAAGGTGTTGTCAGGGGAAAGCCCGGAGGTGGGGTTGTATGAAGTTTGGGATGGGGGGTTATTCCGGAAGGCGGTTGGTGGCAAACCGGCTAAGGTGGTTCTACCGGGTTCTTTACATTCTTGGGTTTTGCGGGCTTTTCATGGTCATCCTTTGTCTGGGCATCGGGGTCGCACTGCAACATACACTCGCCTGTTGGCTCGCTTTTATCACCCTCGGTTGTATAGCGTGGTTCGGGACTACGTGAAGGCCTGTGATGTTTGTCAGAGGTACAAGCCCCTTAATGTTAAAAGGACGGGTCTGATGCTGTCTTCCACGAAGCTGTATCCTGGGGACCTGGTGGGAATTGATATGATGGGGCCTCTCCCGGCGACAAAGAGTCAGAATCGTTTCATGGTGGTTATTGTGGACTACTTTACGAAGTACGTGGAGGTTTTTCCGGTCCGCAACATCACCTCGATTACCGTCAGCAAAGTCCTGGTTCAGTATGTCTCACGCCATGGTGCCATGCGGGCTTTGTTATCCGACAATGGTCCACAGTTTGTTTCCGGGTTGTGGGCTAATGTGTGTCGCCTTTTACATATTCAGTCTAAGTTTACTACTCCTTACCACCCTCAGTCTAACCTGACGGAGCGGGTCAACAGGGTCCTGGGGGAGATGATTAGCATGTACGTGGGGAATTGCCATACGGCATGGGACACAGATTTACCATTAAATCAGTTGGCCATCAACAGTGCGGTCCACCAATCTACGGGCTTTTCGCCATTTTATCTCCATCATGGGTATGAGTCTTTGTTACCATGGGATAGTGGGCAGGATCCTTTGGGTACTGGTTTTTTCTGAGGTGGAGGTGGTCGCGTACGAGCGGGGTCCTTTGCGGGAACTTCAGATGTCTTTGGATCGAGCTCAGGAGATGAATTCGCTAGCCAGTGACCGCCAAAAATCATATTATGACGACAATTATCGGGAGGGAACCTTGGAAGTCGGGATGTTGGTATGGCGGGTCAACCATCGCAGGTCTCGGGCCGCTGAGCGTTTAACCAAAAAATTCCTTCCTCGTTGGCTGGGGCCATACCGCGTGGTGGAACGTTTGACTCCGGTTTCTTACGTCCTTATGGACATGGTTACTGGCGAGATGGCTGGGACTTGGCATATTAATCAGCTTAAGTTGTATCTTTCTTCCGAGTCCCAGGATTCTGCGATGCAGCTCGAGGAGGTCCCGGATCCGTCGTTCCCATCTCAGCCCGAGCCGGAACCAGGGAGGGTTGAGGTACCTGTGGGTGTCCTCGTTGATCTGGTAACTGATTTCACTACCCCGGAAGAGGTTACTCTCGTGGAAAGGGTTCAGGGGGTCGCGAAGGTGCCGGTGGGGCCTTTGATCGACTTGGTGGACAGGGTTGTGGCCCCCGGGGATGCGGACAGGGCGGTGGTTTCGGGGTGCGACCCTTTAATTAAGCCTGGGTTATTCGGTTGGAATAGCTACATCCACTTTATCACGAAGAACTACCACGGAAGGAGATGTACTGTAGTCTTTGACGGCTATTCCTCATCAACCTCAAGCACGAAAGTAGCAGAGCAGCAAAGGCGCTATCGACTCAGCAAATCTGCTGACATCCATTTCACCGAAGACACCGAGATAAACGCCAAACAAGAAGATTTTCTGTCGAACAAGTTCAACAAAAACAGGCTTAAAGTTAAGCTTGAGGACAATGTGATCGTGGATACGGCTGTGGAAATGTCGGAAACCACAGCTGTCGGCATTGTGGGTGAAGATGTCGACCTCATAGTCCTCTTGATGGCTAAAGCTGATGTGCATATGGACATTATTTTTATCAAGCCTGGACGTGGGAAGATAAGGGATTCCTTCTTCTCGTCCCAAGAGCTTCAACAACAATTTTTGAAGGACGTGCTGTTTTTGCACGCCTTTACTGGATGCGACCAAACATCTTCCTCATTTCGAAAAAGCAAGGTCGCATTTGCGAAGTTGTATCTGAAGTCGCCAGAGGTCCAGAAAGCAGCAGCGGTCTTTTCAAACCCTTCCTCCACCACCGCCCAAGTACAAAAGGCAGGTGAAACCTGCATCTTGAGGTGGTATGGGGCTCCAGCGAAAGAGGTCTCCCTCAATGCCTACAGGTACAAGTCATTTTTGAAATCGGTGGCCACCATCAAGCCTGATATCTCTTGTCTTCCTCCCACCGAGGGAGCAGTAAAACAGCATTCCTTCCGAACATTCCACCAAGTTCAGCTGTGGCTGGAAATAACCTACCTCCTCAGATGTATGGGTGGAAGATTGAGAACAACTGCCTGGTCCCAGTGCACAGTGCGTTAGCAGCTGCACCGGAGGATATCCTGAAAATTATTTTCTGCCGATGCACGAAAGACTGTGCCAGCGCGAAGTGTGGCTGCAAAAAAGCAAGCCTCAAATGTTCCCCAGCATGCCAAAATTGCCTGGGGAACTGCCTGAATGGGGTCCCTCAAGTTGACTCCGAAGATGAAGAACAGGAGGATCCTTTGACCGTTTCCCTACAGGGGTCCGATGGAGAAGATATTGGATAGGGCTTCTAACGCTGATCTGGTGTCTGATGCTTTCACAGATGAACTGGATTATTTTTAATCCGATACCTTTAGCGGATAACAGATTTTTTACTCTAACGGCAGTACGCGGATACGCTTTTGCGCTTGTCTGACAAGCCTATATGACTTTCACGGGTTGATCTGTTTTTAAATTGTATCTTTAACCAGCGATAACGGCGGATATACTTTTTTAGTATATCTTTATATTGACTTCTTGGAACTAAGCCATTTTTTTTGTTGCTATACAAAATTTAAAAGAATAAAAAACATTCAACTAGATGTCGGAAAGTAGACATATAGACAGATATCTACGCGCTTATCAGATAAAATAACTGCTTTCTATATCTGTGGCCTCGTCGGTTACCGAAACGAGATAACAAAACTAGATTGCCGCAGGTCAGATAAAAAAAGGAACAGGTAGCCAGTGAATTCAGGTTTTTTATCGGCGATATATCTTATATGATAAATAGTAATCAGATTGCCTTATTCAGATCATCGTTAGAAGCCCTAATATAGGAGAAAAATATGATGAAAACGAAGACGACGATGTAGGTCCTTCCCACCCCAAGAGATCAAGAAATTGACTCAAGCGTACCTACTGTTGTAATGTTTTATGTTCATTCACTTTTCTATGTCAATAACTTCGTTTTCATTTAATGCTTGTGATTTATAAAACTATACCAATGCCTTATGCACAAACATGGCCATAGCAACATATTTTCCCATTAAAATGGTCTAGATATTCTTTAATTAAGTGTGAGGAACATGGTCAGCGGGTCTTCAAGTATATATTATAAAATGAGTATCAGTGCTATTTAGACGTCCAGTACTCACTATGTGTACATAACGGACACGGTGCATAATTCGGCCAATACGTTGACTGGGAATGGTGAGAAATTGAAATATTCATTAGTCGACAGTTGTCGCAAAACTTCAGATTTCACGCTCAACACTGAAATTGCTTTAACATTTGAAGGAAAATAGATAAAATAGTAAAGTAATATATAGTATTGAAGGGAATTTAATGCTCTACAACCCTATGGGTGCATCGTTGAAGAGTTATATGGTCAAAAAGAGCAAAAAATGTGAGACAATTGTTTTTTGTTTTTCAAAATTACAGACCTTCAAGAGCGGATATCTCGGAAACTATACATGATATCGAAGAACTTGACGGAGTAAAACTTGTAGGAAATGTCATCAGCTTTCATTTTGTATAGAGTAGTCATGTCGCTAGGGTGCATAGATTCCGAGATATAAGTGAAAAACCGCAAACTAGGACCTTCAAACCCCCCTCCCTCCCCCGGCTCAAGGACTACGGGCGAGGACTTTTGATATGTTCACCTCCTAACTAGTTCAAACAAAGTTACCAAGTCAAAAATTGTGTTCCCAACATTTCCCTCTATACCTTTTCGTTGACTGGACTAAAAACTTTCAAACAAACATCCAAAATTCGCTAGGCCTTATTGTTGTATCGCTAATTCAACAAAAATCCAAGTAATAATTTTATTTTGAATATCAATCGTACAGAGTAATGACAAGATATAAGATATAGATCGTGCATTCTGCAAAGTTATATATTATTCTGAGGACGTGAAAAGTGGCAGAACAGTCTGTTATTAATAGTTTCCCGGCTTGATGCATTCTAAAGGCACACGCATTTTTTATCCAAGCAGTTGACTTTTTCCCCTTCCTCGCAGAAAGAATCCGGCCCCTCTCCTATCTTTAAGCCATTGCACTGATCTTCACTATCCGGGCAGGTGCAGTAGCAGAAAGCGTCCTCGTCGGTGTCACCATTCAGATCATTGGCGGAACATTTGGCTGTTTTCGAAGGGCACGTGGTGCTATCACATGAATCACCTTGTTTGCATTCTGACAAAAAATATTAATAAAAATTTAGAAGGGAAACGAGGGTCTACTCACTTCGAGTTTGACTGTAAACCGATGACGTAATCAGGGAGTACGCCAAGAATATGCGAAGTACCTTAAAGCTTGGTTTCTACTAGCGCGCGTAAGGGCGGCGTCACTCAGCTTTGTAAACCGATGACGTAATCAGGGAGTACGCCAAGAATATGCGAAGTACCCTAAAGCTTGGTTTCTACTAGCGCGCGTAAGGGGGGCGTCACTCAGCTTTGTAAACCGATGACGTAATCAGAGAGTACGCCAAGAATATGCGAAGTACCCTAAAGCTTGGTTTCTACTAGCGCGCGTAAGGGCGGCATCACTCAGCTTTGTAAACCGATGACGTAATCAGGGAGTACGCCAAGAATATGCGAAGTACCCTAAAGCTTGGTTTCTAATAGCGCGCGTAAGGGGGGCGTCACTCAGCTTTGTAAACCGATGACGTGATCAGAGAGTACGCCAAGAATATGCGAAGTACCCTAAAGCTTGGTTTCTACTAGCGCGCGTAAGGGCGGCGTCACTGAGCTTTGTAAACCGATGACGTAATCAGGGAGTACGCCAAGAATATGCGAAGTAGCCTAAAGCTTGGTTTCAACTAGCGCGCGTAAGGGGGGCGTCACTCAGCTTTGTAAACCGATGACGTAATCAGAGAGTACGCCAAGAATATGCGAAGTACCCTAAAGCTTGGTTTCTACTAGCGCGCGTAAGGGCGGCGTCACTCAGCTTTGTAAACCGATGACGTAATCAGGGAGTACGCCAAAAATATGCGAAGTACCCTAAAGCTTGGTTTCAACTAGCGCGCGTAAGGGGGGCGTCACTCAGCTTTGTAAACCGATGACGTAATCAGAGAGTACGCCAAGAATATGCGAAGTACCCTAAAGCTTGGTTTCTACTAGCGCGCGTAAGGGCGGCGTCACTCAGCTTTGTAAACGGATGACGTAATCAGGGAGTACGCCAAGAACATGCGAAATACCCTAAAGCTTGGTTTCTACTAGCGCGCGTAAGGGGGGCGTCACTCAGCTTTGTAAACCGATGACGTAATCAGAGAGTACGCCAAGAATATGCGAAGTACCCTTAAGCTTGGTTTCTACTAGCGCGCGTAAGGGCGGCGTCACTCAGTTTTGTAAACCGATGACGTAATCAGGGAGTACGCCAAGAATATGCGAAATACCCTAAAGCTTGGTTTCTACTAGCGCGCGTAAGGGGGGCGTCACTCAGCTTTGTAAACCGATGACGTAATCAGAGAGTACGCCAAGAATATGCGAAGTACCCTAAAGCTTGGTTTCTACTAGCGCGCGTAAGGGCGGCGTCACTCAGTTTTGTAAACCGATGACGTAATCAGGGAGTACGCCAAGAATATGCGAAGTACCTTAAAGCTTGGTTTCTACTAGCGTGCGTAACGGGTCGTCACTCAGCTTTGTAAACCGATGACGTTACGTACGCCAAGAATATGCGAAGTACCCTAAAGCTTGGTTTCTACTAGCGCGCGTAAGGGCGGCATCACTCAGCTTTGTAAACCGATGACGTAATCAGGGAGTACGCCAAGAATATGCGAAGTACCCTAAAGCTTGGTTTCTACTAGCGCGCGTAAGGGGGGCGTCACTCAGCTTTGTAAACCGATGACGTAATCAGGGAGTACGCCAAGAATATGCGAAGTACCCTAAAGCTTGGTTTCTACTAGCGCGCGTAAGGGGGGCGTCACTCAGCTTTGTAAACCGATGACGTAATCAGGGAGTACGCCAAGAATATGCGAAGTACCCTAAAGCTTGGTTTCTACTAGCGCGCGTAAGGGGGGCGTCACTCAGCTTTGTAAACCGATGATGTAATCAGAGAGTACGCCAAGAATATGCGAAGTACCCTAAAGCTTGGTTTCTACTAGCGCGCGTAAGGGCGGCGTCACTCAGCTTTGTAAACCGATGACGTAATCAGGGAGTACGCCATGAATATGCGAAGTACCCTAAAGCTTGGTTTCTACTAGCGCGCGTAAGGGGGGCGTCACTCAGCTTTGTAAACCGATGACGTAATCAGAGAGTACGCCAAGAATATGCGAAGTACCCTAAAGCTTGTTTTCTACTAGCGCGCGTAAGGGCGGCGTCACTCAGCTTTGTAAACCGATGACGTAATCAGAGAGTACGCCAAGAATATGCGAAGTACCCTAAAGCTTGGTTTCTACTAGCGCGCGTAAGGGCGGCGTCACTCAGCTTTGTAAACCGATGACGTAATCAGGGAGTACTCCAAGAATATGCGAAGTACCCTAAAGCTTGGTTTCTACTAGCGCGCGTAAGGGGGGCGTCACTCAGCTTTGTAAACCGATGACGTAATCAGAGAGTACGCCAAGAATATGCGAAGTACCCTAAAGCTTGGTTTCTACTAGCGCGCGTAAGGGCGGCGTCACTCAGTTTTGTAAACCGATGACGTAATCAGGGAGTACGCCAAGAATATGCGAAGTACCCTAAAGCTTGGTTTCTACTAGCGCGCGTAAGGGCGGCGTCACTCAGCTTTGTAAACCGATGACGTAATCAGGGAGTACGCCAAGAATATGCGAAGTAGCCTAAAGCTTGGTTTCAACTAGCGCGCGTAAGGGCGGCATCACTCAGCTTTGTAAACCGATGACGTAATCAGGGAGTACGCCAAGAATATGCGAAGTACCCTAAAGCTTGGTTTCTACTAGCGCGCGTAAGGGCGTCGTCACTCAGCTTTGTAAACCGATGACGTAATCAGGGAGTACGCCAAGAATATGCGAAGTACCCTAAAGCTTGGTTTCTACTAGCGCGCGTAAGGGCGGCATCACTCAGCTTTGTAAACCGATGACGTAATCAGGGAGTACGCCAAGAATATGCGAAGTACCCTAAAGCTTGGTTTCTAATAGCGCGCGTAAGGGGGGCGTCACTCAGCTTTGTAAACCGATGACGTAATCAGAGAGTACGCCAAGAATATGCGAAGTACCCTAAAGCTTGGTTTCTACTAGCGCGCGTAAGGGCGGCATCACTCAGCTTTGTAAACCGATGACGTAATCAGGGAGTACGCCAAGAATATGCGAAGTACCCTAAAGCTTGGTTTCTAATAGCGCGCGTAAGGGGGGCGTCACTCAGCTTTGTAAACCGATGACGTAATCAGAGAGTACGCCAAGAATATGCGAAGTACCCTAAAGCTTGGTTTCTACTAGCGCGCGTAAGGGCGGCGTCACTCAGCTTTGTAAACCGATGACGTAATCAGGGAGTACGCCAAGAATATGCGAAGTACCCTAAAGCTTGGTTTCTACTAGCGCGCGTAAGGGCGGCATCACTCAGCTTTGTAAACCGATGACGTAATCAGGGAGTACGCCAAGAATATGCGAAGTACCCTAAAGCTTGGTTTCTAATAGCGCTTGTAAGGGGGGCGTCACTCAGCTTTGTAAACCGATGACGTAATCAGAGAGTACGCCAAGAATATGCGAAGTACCCTAAAGCTTGGTTTCTACTAGCGCGCGTAAGGGCGGCGTCACTCAGCTTTGTAAACCGATGACGTAATCAGGGAGTACGCCAAGAATATGCGAAGTACCCTAAAGCTTGGTTTCTACTAGCGCGCGTAAGGGGGGCGTCACTCAGCTTTGTAAACCGATGACGTAATCAGAGAGTACGCCAAGAATATGCGAAGTACCCTAAAGCTTGGTTTCTACTAGCGCGCGTAAGGGCGGCGTCACTCAGCTTTGTAAACCGATGACGTAATCAGGGAGTACGCCAAGAATATGCGAAGTACCCTAAAGCTTGGTTTCTACTAGCGCGCGTAAGGGGGGCGTCACTCAGCTTTGTAAACCGATGACGTAATCAGGGAGTACGCCAAGAATATGCGAAGTACCCTAAAGCTTGGTTTCTAATAGCGCGCGTAAGGGGGGCGTCACTCAGCTTTGTAAACCGATGACGTAATCAGAGAGTACGCCAAGAATATGCGAAGTACCCTAAAGCTTGGTTTCTACTAGCGCGCGTAAGGGCGGCGTCACTCAGCTTTGTAAACCGATGACGTAATCAGAGAGTACGCCAAGAATATGCGAAGTACCCTAAAGCTTGGTTTCTACTAGCGCGCGTAAGGGGGGCGTCACTCAGCTTTGTAAACCGATGACGTAATCAGAGAGTACGCCAAGAATATGCGAAGTACCCTAAAGCTTGGTTTCTACTAGCGCGCGTAAGGGCGGCGTCACTCAGCTTTGTAAACCGATGACGTAATCAGGGAGTACGCCAAGAATATGCGAAGTACCCTAAAGCTTGGTTTCTACTAGCGCGCGTAAGGGCGGCGTCACTCAGCTTTCGGACGACGTGCAAACCAATATTTCCACTCGACCGTCGATAATTTCACCATTTTAGAAGCAAAAATTATAGTTTTCGCCACTCCAATGAATGTATCCCCCGCCAAATTCCCCCATCCAAATTTTCGAATGCCCAAAATCGGGTAGCGAATAGCTTGCACCTCCTCTAAGTTTCCCTACAATGGCTGGCTGCCTGGCTAAACCCGTTTCCACCCGCCCTCAAATATCTACAAAAAGAACAGCGACAAAGACTACTTGACCAGCCTAGAAACTTTCAATGCCACTGTTTAAAAATATATTGCTTGAAAAAGCATACTTAACAACTAATTAATTAGAAAAAATTTCATAGAAACAGTTTCCCCCAGTTTTTTTTCGCCGTTTCGGAAGCTTTTCTCCGCATTTTTCCTTTATCCCGGCTTTGAAAAAAATTTGTATTCAATAAACAAAGTATTATAGTTTAAATGTATTTTAGAATTAAATCTGAGTGACAGAGCAAATATATTATTTGAAATATCTGTTGATTTTGGAATAAACTCTCGTCCCGTAAACTACCTTGGATATGTATTAGAAATCAACCTAACAAAACGAAAGTACCAAACGAATAAAGGATTACGTAGGATTTCGAGAAAATCTACCTTAAATCACAACCTTGAATTACTTCCATAGTCA
Source organism: Leiobunum rupestre (assembly GCF_980474605.1). Taxonomy (NCBI): domain Eukaryota; kingdom Metazoa; phylum Arthropoda; class Arachnida; order Opiliones; family Sclerosomatidae; genus Leiobunum; species Leiobunum rupestre. Next base: position 39,624,992 of record NC_143394.1, read on the forward strand.
CCTACTACTTTCGCAACAGTGATCCTTCGTTTTAGCGCCAATCCCAGTCTAATGAAAGACCTTATTTTCTAAATGTCTAACACTGGATCACGTTTCAAAACCATCGATTTCCAAAGTAACTTTGAAAACTATTCGGTGCTTGCTCGCAACGTCACAGGCGTAAATCGTAATTAAGCGGACACCGGGACATTATTTCGACTCTCAGCTAACGAGGCAAAATACCACGCGGCCGTGCGGTGCGGATTATCACGTCACCACGATGTGCGTCTTAATATCATGTTCAACACGTTACTCGCTAACGTGATAAGGGAAACGTGCCACACCCACGAGCAGGCTATGAATAGTATTCATGAGCTATTCAAATTTTAAACACGCGTTTGGAATTTTTCTTACTGTCCAGAGGAGGTATGTTGTCTTTAGAAAGAACAGTTTGCAGAGAAACACATGCCAACAAAACGCCGAAGAAGACGAACATTTTTGTATTAGTCATTACGTATCAACCACGTGCTGAACAATTCCAGAGTAATCTGTATAATACAATTAATAAATAGCATAATCAATAAAACATCCTCTAAGTTAGAAACAATCATAGAAGAACCTTTCTTATAAACTTATGGAAAAACCTATACACTCTTTTTATAAACGTTTACTGGGCGCCGCCATTATCGTACAGACAACCAACGGGCAAGCCCTCTAACGCAGAAATTTCATCCCCCAAAACCGGTTTTTTCATCACCCTCCCCGTAGACTGTAAGTTAATGGCGGTCGATTGGGAAGGCAGTGAAGGCACGTTTAAGAGTCTATTGGGCATAGTTAAACCAAGGATACTGTATTAAGTGTACAGTATCCTTGGTTAAACGGCTACACCGGCGTTTGAAAAATTCAACCCAAATTTGGCAAATACGAACAATCCCTTATTGTACGTTTGAGTACGGAGCCATGGACCAATCCTATTCGGGAAAATAGCGTGTGAAACAGGTCAAATTCAAACGCTGGTGTGGCGCTGTAATAATATTTGGTCCAATGAATCTTTTTGTAACGAGAAAAGTTGCTAAAATTTAAGAATATCGTGAATGTTTTAAAACTATTGACTAATTGCAGCATTTAAATTTTAATCGTGTAACATAAATTAATGCTCATAAAAGGATCATTCTGTAACAAATTGCCACACCGTGTCAACCCCACCTTTATAGATTTTACTGTAATTTCATCTAAGGGGTTATTTTATCAGAAATAAGTAAATATCCCTATAGAGACCTAGCATTCCGTAGCTTTGGCCATGGCCGCCATTGTGGTCATATTTTTCTCCCCACGATAAAAACATTTGGTTTAGTGTAGTCTACAAATATATTTCTTTAATCCTATTTAAGCTTAAAAGTACTTAATTTTAAATAATTCGCCATACTTTAATTTTGTGGCCCGCTCGATTTTTACAGATTCTGAAATCCGCTCACCATCTAAACTAACCAGCAGCGTCAATATTCCCGAATTTCTAAAGGCGACACGGGTCTAAGCTAATTGGCCACCTAGAAAAACTTTCTTGGGATGTAACTGACAAGTTATAGCTAGTTTAAAAAATATATATTTCAAATTCCATTTTAAATACTTCTGTAAAAATTACAAGTGCTTTATGGCAATTTCAACTGCATTTTTAAAATATTTTAACGCGAAAAATGCCAATTACAAGTGCTTCATTTTGAATACTTCTATGCGAATTGCAAGTGCATATCTTAATATACATACTTGTGCTTCTTGCTCTTTGGAGCTGTGCGACATGAAAATTATCAAAGTATTCCAACTTACCAAATTGAAGAGGGAATTGTGCAGGGAGAGAGGAACGAAGCACGTTCTTGTTGTTATGGCGATTTTTGTGAACGTGTAAAGGTTTATAAATCCTAATAACCACGCGTGTCATAGTTTCATAACACGTTTTTTTTAGTTTTAACCTCCTGCGTTTTAATGTCGAAACTCATGCATTCCAATCAGTTGTAAATTAGTGCGCGTCAGTAGGTCTTTTGTTTGGGGCTTTAGCCCATCCCCAAATTTCCCATAAACCCGTAATATTATGGGAAAAACTCAAGGACTACGTAACCGGTATCTCAAGCTGCTACTTTCGATTCTATAAGCGAAGCAGCTAGACGATATATATCCGAAACTTACGTGGCTTAGGATACGGATGATATTAAAGCGATCGACGGTCAGATCGGGGCCAACTCCAATTGGGGGCCAAAGAGGAAAAATTTTGCATTAATGGGAAATGGGGCCCAGACGATTGCATAGCCGGTGGGGCCAACTTCTAGCCAGTCCGGCCCTGGTGCCTAGTGGGAGATTTTCTCCTTGTAATGACGTCACTCCGTTACTAGCTCTCAGTAAAATATTCCCCAAAGTGATAAACATATGGAACAATATTAAAGACTTATGTTATTTATTTAATTTATAATACAAATAAACATAAATAGTATTTTATTGGACAAATAGTGAAGGGATTACAAGAAATTTAAAGAGATTATACACTGTTAAAAAAAATTGTTCTTATTTGAACAAATCGCCGTTCAGAAGGTTGTCCCTGTAACAGAACGCCATTTTGTTCTAATATGAACAAAAAATAAAGAACGATGGTTGATGGTTCAATATTGAACTTAGATGTTCTATATTGAACAAACCTTCTTTGTTCAAATTAGAACGTTTTGTCGTTCGCGGTGGAACACTTTGTCGTTCGCCGTGGATCATTTTCTCGTTCGCCGCGGTACGCTTTGCCGTTTGCGGTAGAACGCTTTGTCGTTCGCCGTGGATCATTTTCTCGTTCGACTTGGAATGCTTTATCGTTATTGCTTTCTAAATTGTAGCTCATGTCTCCTGCCGGCAGTTCATCATGCTAAATTAATAAAAATAACCTAACCTAACCCATTGTCCACCGAATAGGAAAACCAGGCATAAAACTATTTGAATTTAGTTCAAACCTCAAGTTTCCTCAATTACAACCATCTTATTAAGCTTAAAATATCTACCACTTATGTGATATGCGTTAACTAATAAAACCTTTTTCAAAGCGCAAAAGTTATTATATTCTATTCTCAGCCTTAAGGCCGAGAACTGGTAACAAACGATGTTAGAATTTATTTCTATGCTGAAAACGTCAAACCAAATTGCAGTATAAATATTTTCTCTAAATTTTAATTCTGGAACTTGGGCAATTACATTTCCGAACGAATTTCGTGTAGCTTGCCAATGAAATAAAAATATACTTAAAAAAACGGTGCGTGTCCTATAAATTCGGACCTTTCACAACCCTTTTTCGTTTTCCACTTCGTTAGGACACGGAGGTTATTTATATCGTTATTTGTGTGAAGTTTCTTTTCAATAGGTGGGGTAGATTCTGAGAAACAGCGTTACAGACCTAACTCCATTTGAGTCGCTAGTGAAGGAGCTACGCTCTAACAATAAAATTGAATATTCGGTAAATTTCCAAACACACTGTACATACAACTACAAAAACAACTTCATTACAACATGTTCTTACTCACCCTGTAAATAAATAACTACGAGTAATAGTTTAATCAACCAGTACACTAACTTAAAACAACATAATAATGTACGAAAAAACTACCTATAACAAAGCGCACTCTAAACCACTCATTTATTACTATATGGATGTTATACTTGTTTGTTACTTTTGGCCCTACGAAGTTTTCCGCAAAATAGTGTCACACTTATTTGTTACTTTTGGTCATACGTTGAAAGTGTCACGCTTATATGTTAGTACATGTACATGAAGACAATACAAAGAAATCCATATAGGATTGTTTGTAAAACCTGTTCTAAGGGGAACGAAAGAGCATTCGTTCTGATTTGAACGAAATATAATATCTTGAACACACCGTTCTCTGTAACATACCTTTAGAACGCTATCGTTCATTTTTGAACAGAGTGTTCGAAGTTGAACGTCTTCTGAACGACTTTTTTTTAACAGTGTAGAAAGTCCTCGAGGGAGGCCCCAGGAGGGAACGTATTCAGCATCGAAGCCGCGTTTTATAATATGTATCGAATGTAAATAAACGGGCATCTGTCTCTCACGCTATGTTTGTAACTTTTACATTACGATATTAAATTTTTCATATTTCTTAAGATTGAAGCGAGGTATTTATGATATGGGTACACTATAGATCATTATGTTTGGGCTGCAACGCGACTACGTGCTATTATTTGATAGAAAAGGATCCAATTGCACACATCATTTTTGAGTGCGATAGTGAACAAAATACGTGGTGTTTCAGTGACAGCACTTCTAATAGTGTCAGTTAAAATGACATAAAAGCTTTAAGAAAAGTTGGATGCAAATATCAAAACAATGTTCATATCAGTGATGGGTAAATGGTCTGCCGGCGCTTTGAATTAAAACCTTAAGGTAATCAATGGCCGGTCACCGTGCCTTTGATGAAGAAGCGCCGATTGGTGAGCAAAAATATACAGATATTTTCATTTTATAGTCTTTTTGGGATAAAGGTTCGCCGAATTATCTCCTCTATACAAAACGTATTAGGTTTACAGGTACAATTTCAGCTATACGCACGCCAGAAACGCAATTAAGGTTATGGTATTGTGTCACAATAGTTGATTGCAGTACAGAAACCGTAAAAATCCCACGAGTTATACACCACTACTAACGTTTAATATTCAGTCCCAGCTCGAAATTTGTCCTTTAACTGCTGAGCATACGTGACTTCGTACGAGGGATGGTAAGTTTAGTTTTTACCTCTCCGAGGGGACTTTGTACCCTAGGAGGGGTTATACAACCACCGTGTCTGTCTGTCTGTCTGTCTGTGGGTGGGGGGTCTGTCTGTCTGTCTGTCAGGCCTGCGAACGCGTTCGCATTTTCGAGGCAAAGGTTAATCACTGCGTACGCAGTTTCTTAGAATCAGGGAAAAGGTTTTTCCAAAAGCACCCTCTTTTTGTCATTGGGTGTAGTATAATTTTTTAATCGGCCGGGATTCCAACCCGAGCCCTCTTGAACGACAGGTGAGCGTTCTACCGCAGAACCACGGACAGTAGCGGCGCTAAGGTTTTTTCACAGGTGGGCTAATTATTTTGTGGCCCCTAAGAATTTTGTGGCCCTTAGCTTGAACCTTGGATCGACTATATTTCGCAATAGTGGTGGAATCGAAAAAACCCAAAATTTTCCAGGAAGCGAGAAGAGCACCGTCGATTTATTGTTGCGGCTCTCTTCGCGTTTTCTGGACCCCCTACTGACCTTGTATCCGACCTGGAGGGGACACGTCACACGTGCATGCCTGGGATATTTCCCTAAATTCCCATAAGCCCCTTTCTTTTCAACTTTCTCTCAATTTCCGCTACCTTCCTCCCGAATCTATCTGTTTATGGTCTACTACCTTTTTGAGTAAACAAATTGATTTTGAAAGATTGTTTTCTAGAGATAATGAAAATTAATAAATTAAAATATGTGGCCTCTTAATTATGAATATGTGGCCCTTTTAATATAAATATCTGGCCCCTCTCAGAAATGCAGGGGGGCTAAAGCCCACTTCAGCCCACCCTTAGCGCCGCTACTGACCACGGATACAGTTACGCTTCACTGAAATTTAAAAACTCTTCCGAGGAGAGGTATATTTTGGCTTGCCAACTTGTTGTAATTTAATGCCATCTGCGGTATTACACATCACAAACAAGTTGGCCCAATCAGATGATATTTTCTTCGCTCAAGTCCAATGTTTCATATAACAGAGGTTAGGTAAAGCGCTCTAGAGGTATTAATTGGGAGTACCTCGGCGTTCAAAGAGAAACATTCTTTAAAATCGGTTAAGAGCGCATTCAGTTCACTGACTAATGCGATCAAGTACGTTTGCAATCGAATTTTAACAAATTGCGCACCTCTCGATAACCCAAGGTGCACGAAGAATTAAAAACCTCGTTTGAACAATACCGAAAATAGCGTTACGTATGGGTATGAGTATTGTCGAAATACAATTATTCGTTTCTTCGTGTGCCCGGGTGTACCGAAAATGTCTTTCTTTGTATACTCGTACCATTGAGTTGGGAATAAATAATTAACTAAATCTGGCTGGCGCGGGACCAATTTCGTTCAATAAGGAGACTTTATCAACTTTATCGTTCTACCGTGGCGGCATCTGTCTCTAGTGGTGACAACTATATTGCAATTGAATTTTTTCGCGAATCTGATGCGAAATTGAAATTGAAGATCTATTTGGTCTGAGTTTCGCGTCTTTTTGTTTGCTCGAAGACCTATCAGTACGAGCTATTAGTATGTTTTTTAATTTATTCTAATTTGTTTAGGGTTTAGCTTTATTCAGGCTAGTTCCCACTTGGCGAATTTTTTAGGCGAATAAAATTTTCGCACAACGAAAAAAAACGCGTTTTTTCGGTCGCTGGGGAAGCGGTTCTCACTTTAGCGCGAAAATCTAAAAACGCTGAAAACAACTCGTGCGGGTTTTTAGTAATGTTTTAAGCCTAACATAAAACATCAGTTCAAAATGAACCAACTGGATGTTCCTGTTGATAATTTCAATAAATAAACGATTCTATTCGTGATATAATTACCTTTACTTCAGTATCTTGGAAAAGTTGGTCTAAAGACCTAGGTTTAATACTTAAGTGAAGGACGGGAGCGGAATAGCTCGAGGGAACGCGTTTTCTGATTGGCTGAAGCTTTTTATCGCCAAGGTGTGGACGTCAAAAATAGAACATTCGATAGATACCGCGGAGACGCGATTTTAGCAGCGAATTGGAAAAAAATCGCAAATTTTATTCGCAAGCGTCAATTTTCAGCGCGAAAATTGTTTTTTTTTCGCTAAGTGGGAACTAGGCTTTTTCTTAATGGACTAAACTACTTATTCGCTAATTTTATCATCTTTTACAATGCAGTCCATAGGTGGTTCCTTTTAACTTAATAGTTTTTAAAGTATACATGTTTTTACGTATGAAATTTTAAAGGTCAAATCTTGTTTTAGCGCAGTCAGGTTAAACTGTAGAACCCGTGGGTGGTCCACTTACGAGGAGTGTACCCGAGGTGTTAATCACCGATTTTGATGAAACTCGGGGGGGGGTATGTAGACCTTGGGGTAACATGAATTTTCACCAAGGGAAAAGTTAAGCTGGGCTTCCGTTTTGCTATGGCAACCATTAATGTTTTTGACAACTTAAAATGAAAAAATCTTCATTTAAAAAAGCATAGGATTTTCTCGGTTTCACAGGGTAACTGGCTATTTAGAACAATAGCCCCGCCACATAGTTTCCACTTTTTACTTACTCCTTACCAACGTACTTATTAAGGGGAACCTAATGGTGAAAAAATTATTAGCCGCAAATAATTAATTTTAAAGATATACTAATTTTAAAGATGTACGAACCGTTTTTGCCCTTTCGGAAATCAGCCTTTCTTTATTTGTTGGGAGTGGTAATGGCACCAGTAGGACCACAATATTCGCGAAATATGCTGCTGTAGTAGACGTAGGGTCTAGGGATTAAAATGACGGTGCCCGAAACAAAAAAGAAACATTTCACAAAACGGATAATACGGTTTCATTTTCGGCTAACCATGCCCGATACCGGGTCTTCGCGTAGTTCCGCAAGTTTGGAAGATTCTAAGGCTATTTTTAACAAAAGGTACTTTTGGTTTTTGTTCATTTTTTAAGGTGTATTATTTTTCAAGGGTACTTTTTGTTAATTTTTTAAGGTGTATTTTTTTTCAAGGATTACAGTAATTCAAAAAGTTTAAACCGCAATTTATTATTTAGAAAGATATGATAAATATAAAATTGTTACTTGTCAGCAATTTTTACCTCGTAAAATACGACATATTTCGAGATTTTCTAGGGAAATACGATATGTTTGTACGTGTTGGATAAGGTAGTACTGATGACGAATTACATTTAACGGCAAAATATTACAAAATTTTTAAAAGTGTCCAAACCGAAAATGTGTGTTTTTTTACGGCGAATTCAATTCGCTAGATACTAGGTACGATTTCACTGGATACGATGTCCGTAGGTGTGTTTTATATATGCACCCAGGAGGAGGGAAAATTCCTTCGTGTGGGATCGATTCATCTCTCAGTCGCTCTCCCTTGTTTAATTCGCACCACAAGAAACTATACTAGGTACTGTCCTCTAGGTCGCGTTATAGATGGCACAGATTGATTAGGAAGAATGGGGTTGGGGTGGCGCCGCGTGCCCCCAGCGCTCGAGCGAAGTGAGTGCGCGGCGCCGTGAGGTGCCAATACTTCGATTACGAGTCCAGTTTTACTTTTAGCTATAAAGCTATAACGTTTTTAAGGAAATTTAAGGACTTTGTCATGTGATGGTTGACTTACAGAAGTATTCCTAGCCCTTACTCAAAGATATTAATTAATTCAAAGATGGCGACAAAATGCGAGACGTGGCCTTTCGTGGCGTGAATTTAATCTGAGAGAGGGGATTACATACGGGGAAAAGAAATAAAAGAAAAATGGGGGAGATTCGAATTCAGAATGGAAACCCTTTACCATTAATCAATCACAAAATCTTTATTTGACACTGAATTTTATAAAACACTAAATACAGAAATGAACAAATTTCGGGGGGGGGGGGGGCTGAGGGGATAATTTTAGTTCTAGTGATGGGTAGGCCATCTCTACTATGGTTCTTTTAGCTTTTTCCAACATAAGGGGGGCAATTAAAACAGGAAAATATACACTCCTTGACCATATATTTCTAATGAAAACTATCGCTTACTATTTTCTATGGGATCGGTTCCAGTATCCCTACTCTCAGGCATCTTGGACTCAACGGTTGGAGGGAGCAGAAACAAATATACACTTACACTAAATAATAAACACTACAATTAAGCTACTACAATTAGAGGTTCGACATTTAAACAATGGCAATGTTAACTCAAAATAAAACTAAACAAAAATGGTTACAACGAGGGTACAATGCGAACTAAAAAAATATAGTCCGAACTGTATAAATACACGAAGCGAAATGAACTCTCAACCTCGAGGGGGCTTGCTTTAAACCTTTTTCTCGAACAATAGCGTGGGGTTAAACTTTATTTCTAAAACTTTTTCTCTACTTTCACTGGCTACTTCGTATTTCGACCCTGGGTACTCTACAAGGGGGGGGGGGGGTTATGATGGAAATTCTACTCATCATTTTATGTCGGTGTCCTCCGCTAAGTTGTCGTCTCTTCGTTTACGGGTTTTCTCGATCCTCGGTTTACGTAAGATGCCCAACACACACACTTCACAGAACGGGACGTCTTTGGGGTTGCTTTTTTACACGTTTTCTTTATTCACACTTTCTCTTTATTTATCTTTATTTACTCGTCTACGGTTCGGTGGCCGGATTGCGGGTTTCTTCCTATATTCTTTTACTTCACAAGCTGACGGGGGCGTAGGTACTTCGGGTTTCGGTCTGAAATGTCCGGCTAGGCTAGGGAATCGGTCTCGGTCATCTGGTTTTCTTCCCTCGGTACGTCTAGATTTTGGGTGATCAACAGGTTATTCGAGGGTGTTGAGGGCATTACGTTTTCCGGATTCATTACTGCTCGGCTTATACTCTTCCGGTCGGAATGTCCTGGATGTAGGTCATCTAGGCAGTTGGTGAGAGTTGTTTCGGTCATGAGGACTGCATTGAGGGTTAATTAATATTTAAGCGCGACTTCATCGCGCATTATTCTATCTTTATCTCGACATGGTCTTTATCTCGAGTTCTCTCAAGTTCTACTCAGTTCTCCTCAGTTCTCCTCAGTTCTGTCTTTTTGGGGCTCAGTCCCTTGGTTTTGTTCCGGGGATTTTAGGGCGGAGTTGAAAACAAAAGTAATTGGTGACCTCCCATTTTATTTGGGTCATTGGTGCACCTAAGAGGTCCCTTGGGGTTGGTTCTGCGTGATTGCGGGGGTCTCAGTGTTTGTGGGGGACAAAGGTTCCATGGGAACGCTGTGAGTTGAGGGAATATTACTGGTTTAGTTCGGCAAGTTTCTGAGAAAATTTGGGTTGGGTCGGGTCGGAGAGAGCTTTTCACGGTAATAAAATTGAGGAAAAAGACACCAATTATCTCCTTATGTCGAGGGCTCTTAATTTTAACATTGCCGAAGGCAGGGATTTAGTTTATAATTTATATTAAGTACCCTGTTTAATTAATTCTCTTAATTTTATATTTTATAGTGGGGGTTCATTGAGTTAGTTCAGATTTATAAACTATATTTAATTTGTATGTATGGTTCAAAAGTTATTTAAGTTTTTAATTTATCATTAATTTTAATTTATATTTAACACTGTGATTAGTTTCATTAAATAGAGCTCGGAATTATAAGAAATATGGGGCTTTACGAATACTTAACAATAACTATAGATGGCCGAGAGTGGAGGGAATAATGTAATAGCAAAAGTAAATAAAACACAAAAATTAAAAAAATAAGTACGGTTACATAGCTTACACGTACAAAAATCTCGAAATATGTCGTATTTTCCGTGATAAAAATTGCTAGAAAGTAACAATTCTACATTTATCATATCTTTCTAAATAATAAATTATGTTAAAACTTTTTTGCATTACTGTAATCCTTTTGTTTTTTAATGTGAAACATTATTTCTCGAGAATTAGTAATGATTATAAGAACGGGGCTGGTGGGGGGTGCCGGTCCGGCTCCCCAGCACTCGAGCGAAGTGAGTGCGCGCCGTCGTCAATCGCCAATGTATAGTCTTTGAGTAAAGTTTTATTTAATTTTATAAATAAAGCTTTGCGGGAAATACTTTTTGCACCATTGGAATCTCCTTAAAAAGTACTTTAAGGGGGGTCGATAAAGGGGAGCAAAGGGAGTGGCGGGGCTATTGTTCCAATTTACCGGGTAACAACTTACTGTGAAATTTTTTCAAATCGTCTAAAATGGGGTAAAATGATAAAATTGAGTAAAACAGCCAAAAATTAATAAAATTGAATAAAATTGTGTTAAACCAACTAATATCGGGTAAAATGATAAAATTTAGGTAAAATAATCAAAATTCGTCCAAATGACAAAAATTGGGTAAAATTGTGTAAAAACAACTAATATCGGCTACAATTGGGTAAAATGATAAAATTTGGGCAAAAAGACAATTTGGGTAAAACAGCCAAAAACGTGGCTAAAAATGATTAAAATGAATAAAATTTGGTTAAAAAACCGGAATTTGGGTTAAATAAATGAAATCGTGTTGAATTAATTGTATTGACTAAAATGAACGAAATTGGATAATAGAAACAACATTTGAAGTCGGTACAACAGTGGAAATTCAAACCAGAAATCAAAACATTCAAACACTATTCAAGTCAAATATTTAATGTGCACTTTGTATTATTAAAGTTTATTTTGTGTTTAATATTTCATGATCGCTAGCCCCGTATTAGAAATTCGCTTAGTTTCTGTCATCATATGTAACATAAGCTCTCATAAATGTGCAGTAGTGTACTAACGATCGTACACCCGGACCAGAGCCTGGGGTCCGGCAGGTATAGGTTCTCACATTTAATGCCCACACCTTATCCGAATTGGTTTGCAAATTAGCTAAACACATTTTTAGCTTAACCAGGGGTGTAGCGAAGAATGTTTTATTGGGGGGGGGGTGAAAGTTACTTCTCGCCAACCCGAGGCGGGGGGGTGCTGTTGGAAACTCAAGATGGGTGCTGGCGAAGGGGTTAGAGTTCGCAACCTAAGGAAGGTGCAGAGAGACTTTTAGAAATAATTTCGCCTACTCTACCCAAGGTTGGCCCTCTAGAAAAAGGTTGAGGGGGTAGGCTCCACCTGCCCCTCCGTGGATTCGCCCCTCCACTTAACTAAAAATAACATAAAATATTTGAATTGAATAGTGTTTGAATGTTTTGATTTCTGGTTTGAATTTCCACTGTTGACCGACTTCAAATGTTGTTTCAAATCCTCGCCGTACTTGGAGGAAAAGGAATAATTTTCTTCTTATCAACTGTACTTACCTGGCTCCAAAGATTTCGTGCTCCCACACTTTTTCTTTTGCTCACAATACCAAGATTCTTTCTTACACTCGCATACCTTAAAAAACATACTTTTCTTCGAATTCATCTCAATTCTTAATTTTTTCGCGGCAAAAGAAATCTATTCCACCCGCTTTCCCCGCCAAAACACGTAAAATATCTTTTTCACCTGTGTTTTCAACACGTATGACTTGTATACTTAGACGTGAGGAGATAAAATAATAATAATATCAAATAATTAAAATAAATATACTGTCAAATAATTCAAATAAATATACTATCAAATAGTTAAAATAAATATATTATCAAATAAATAAATTAAATATAATATCAAATAATGCAAATAAATATACTGTCAAATAATTAAAATAAATATAATATCAAATAATTCAAATAAATATACTATCAAATAATGCAAATAAATATACTATCAAATAATTCAAATAAATATACTATCAAATAATTAAAATAAATATACTGTCAAATAATTAAAATAAATTTACTATCAAATAATTCAAATAAATATACTATCAAATAATTCAAATAAATATACTATCAAATAATTAAAATAAATATACTGTCAAATAATTAAAATAAATTTACTATCAAATAATTCAAATAAATATACTATCAAATAATTCAAATAAATATACTATCAAATAATTCAAATAAATATATTATCAAATAATTCAAATAAATATACTATCAAATAATTCAAATAAATATAATATCAAATAATTCAAATAAATATACTATCAAATAATTCAAATAAATATACTATCAAATAATTCAAATAAATATACTGTCAAATAATTCAAATAAATATAACATCAAATCAAGAATGTATTTATAATAAAATTAAAATAACACGACTGATACTTCAGTCGTGTTATTTTAATTTTATTATAAATTTTTAACCATGGATACAAAATTCAATTTATATGAAGAATGTATTTATTTATATTTAGGAAGAATGATTATGTTGCGACAATCGCCGGGCACGTTGAACGCCTTTCCCCCGTCTCGCGCGGGGGGGAAGACAAAACGTCACCGGCGATTGATTACCATCACTTTAGGTGACGTAAATTTTAAGCAGCCAATGAAATACCGGGACTATTCGTTTTATTTTAAGCGGAGGAGCGTACTTGGGGGACCAACGGGTGGATTGAGAGAAAGGCTAAAAACCGTCTCGACATAGACATTCTCCCTAGGTATAAATAAATACATTCTTGATCAAATAATTAAAATAAATATAATATCAAATAATGCAAATAAATATACTGTCAAATAATTAAAATAAATATAATATCAAATAGTTAAAATAAATATACTGTAAAATAATGCAAATAAATATACTATCACATAATTAAAATCAATATACAATCAAAATATTTAAAATAAATATACAATCAAAATTATATAATTCGAAAGACAAGGACTATATATTTTTATCAAAATTTAGAACTTTTAATATATGGCGCATTTAACACCGCGATAAAGCGAAGAGATATACCATTTTAATATTTTGCTTAATTCAAACAGCAATGTTTCCCCGCCAAAACACGTACAACATCTATTCCACCCTGTTTTCAAAACATACAATGCTAAGCTTCCAATATCAGTATGACCATAAGTTAATGAGGTATCATTAACTTATGGTATGACTTGTATACTTAGACGTAAGGAGAGCGTAGGCTTCAGCATGCTGAAACAATGGGTGAAAGATAATATAAAAACACACCTCCCTTTGAAACGCGCTTTCCCATAGGACGAAAAGAGTCCGGTGTCGTCGAGGAGTTATCGGCTCGTGTAAAATTTGTCCGCAGATTATTTTGTTCGGAATTTAATAGGGCTACGTTCAGCAGCAGTCAACGGAAAAAAACCCGATGGATTTGATATTTTCCACCGATGAGCTTTTTCGTCATAATGACGTCGTAAGTTGCTGAACGCTTTTATTCAGTCATCGGTGTTTTTTAAAATGCCGTAGCTTTTATAATAGTTTTACGTCAGAAATGACGTCAGTCATCGGAAAAACCGACTCTTCCAGCCGATGACTTCGGTCACGGCCAACTTCGATAACGCGTACCGCGCTTTAGCGGCCCCGTCAATCGTATCGCATCTAATGTTAATTTGCGTGTATGAATAATCTCGATAGGGGCGCTACATACAACCAAAAAACTACTATTACAAGCGAAATCACGGAAAAATGTTTTTTCTTCGGTTTTCCACTTTCCTATTTAGAAAAAACAAGGTATAGTAAGTTAAATCATCTTTTTGCAATATATTTATGTATAATTCATAATTTAAAAAAATTTACCTTATAAATATTAAATGAAGAAAAAGAGACGCGTTTTTTACGCGAAGGCGCCATATTAGAATACATAGTTTTGAAGGCTGTAAAGGTGTTTAGAGCGTTTGACGCGTAAATAATGTATCTCTTAAAATTTATAAATCTTTAATAATAACAAATCTTTATTAATAGTATATATATAGCAAATTCACGAGTTTATAACCGTTCTTGGGTAGTATTTTCTGTAAATCTAATTAGTTTTAAGAGTAAGAATCTTAAAACTAATATAATTGAAGATAAAAGATGCTTAGGTACATCTTTGGAACTAAATAGGTAAAAGATAGATGATATTCAGCCTGCATTTCAAGGAGGATGATTTCTGTTCAGGTTTGTACCTTTATTATGGAAAAAAAATTTGAGTAACCGATGACTATCGTGACGTCAAAACCGGAAACGCGACAAAGCGTACAGTAGGAAACCGATGTCACCGATGAGTCCGATGAGCTCTGCTGAACCACGGCCAACTTTGATTTCTCGCGCATCTCTCGCGCTACAGCGGCCATCTCATTCGTTGACGTTTCTGTGTTAACCTATGAGCAAAAGATGTGTATGACGTCAGCGCCCCTAGCGGATTATTATTTTTAGTATAGTTTTTACATTGAAGACAATATAACCACCGAGCGTGGCGCTGACCTCCTACACATTACAGTACAGTTTATAGGGGGAAAATCCTTGCTCGCGGAATTTCGACGAATGTGTTGGCCGTAGTAGCGCGAACAGCGCGTGATCAAAGTTGGCCGTGGCTGAACGTACCCCATGATTGGTCATTATTTAAGCCGTATTTTTTATATCGCATAGGTAAATAGCAAAAATAAATAGACATAAACAGAAAGTCTCGCATTTGCGGTATTCTGTACCTTTCCCTTTGGTTTCCATGAAATCTAAGGTGCAAACCCCCAATGCTTCCCACCCTTTGAGTGCCGCCCAATCAGATCGCCTGTAAAGCATTGGAAAATTTTGATCGGAAATTTGTAAAAGTAGTGTTTCGCGATGCTAAACACCCTGGCGGGATTTCCTATAAGCTCTTTCGATCGTCCGCTTAATTTTCAGTTCTAAATGGCTCGGAAAAAAACCCCAGCATTAATGCCAGAAAATTCTAAAAACCAGGCAAGTCAATGTAATTTATACATAAAAGAGTTGCATACGACTGGAGTTCAAACTGAACTCGTTGAAATTGAAAACAATGAAGATATTTTTTAAAAAAGCAAAGCGTTAGAAGACGTAGATAAGGTTGACCTAGGCTTAGTAACTGAATATCCAAAATCTGTGGAAGAGAAAGAAACGAACACTGAAATATTCGGATTTATAATTCCTTTAAGTAAATGGGATGAAATAAATACGTTTACGTCTTCAGCATAATTCTTAATAATAACATCCATAACTCTCCGAGAATTTTCCATCATTATAACACAAAACTAAAACATTAAGTTTTGATTTTGGTAGTTGGTAAAAATTGGTACACACGTGCGCCCGGAGACTACGAACTTAGCTGCTAGCTATTTCGCGGAGAGCGACGTTTTTAAAACCAGTTTTCGCATGTACCTCGTGCAATGCCCTAAATTTGTAACGGTCCGAGAAGGGGGTCGGCACCGCCGAAAGGGGTTAAAGTAGTTTCTCAGATTACATGGCGCGAACTTTGCCTCCAATGCGAGACTTTCTGTTTATGCAAAGAATATAGACCCCAGGAATCGAAAGAAAAACCGTTAATGTCTCACCTCTCAAGTTGACGGGAGAGCTTCCGGCTAGGCGAATCAATAGAACCGGAAATAAGCCCGTCAACCTAGGTTTGCCTTTGGAGCAGCCTTGGAAATAACGGTGGTCAGGTGGTCAAAGACCAGTTAATTAATTGCTCAGACCAGTTTATTTATTAAAAATTTGGGGGGTCACTGGTCACCGTGTCCAGTTTATTAATTGGAAATAATAACAAAAAACTGAAGGTGACCAGTTTAATAATTCCAAATAATAGGAGATGACCTTTTAATTCAAGGTTTATATCAATTTTGATTTCCCTATTCACTGGATTTCTATGTACAGCGACTCCGCTTACTACCGCCGCGGCCGCACGCCGAGGTTTTATGTAGAGTCCCTTCGCTCGCATCCCTCAAACGAGTGGAACTGTCTAACCCTCCTCCGGCCTCAAACCCTCAATCCCCTAAGTCTCGCTTTCCCCCAAGTACGGTAGGCTACCTGGCTACACGGTAACGGACCGGGGACTCTGGAGTTACGGGGCCCAGAGAAAGAGAGATAATACGGTAAATTACGAGGGTCTTCTAGGCTATGGTAGAAGTCTTAGGTGAGATAGTACTATATTGTACTATTCTTGTGGTACTCATAAAATAAACTATTTTGAATACGTGTAAAGTTAATGTTACCAACATAATCTAACTTCTAAACATGTAGTATAGGTTTTTTAGGCTTATAAATGACATTAGAACATTTTATATGAGACCAGTTAAATAATTCATAAGCTAGGGGGTCACTGGTCATAAGGACCAGTTTAATAATTTATATGCTGGGGGGTCACTGGTCAGAAGGACCAGTTTAAAAAAAAACCTTATTTCCAAGGCTGCTTTGGAGGCTAGGGACAAGTAAATTATACTAGATAGAGCTGCAGTTTCCATTCCTGGGGTCTAAATTTTTTGGTTTATGTCTATTTATTTTTGTAAATAGTAATTAGCTTTACATTAATAAAAATTCAATAGTTATTGGATTCTATTATTATTATTATTAAACATTTGATGTAAACATTTGAAGTACCAAAAATAGAAACGCGATGCAAAAAATTCATTAGATTTCGCGGCGTCAAAAAAACTGCCCGTCTGCTCGCCGAATTGAATCGTTTCCGCTTAGGCCTAGTTCTGATTTCACACGCTAGGACCGATGGCGTTTGAATCAAACTTATTTTCGAAGAGAACTATCCCTGTGAGTTATTGGGCGCATGATCATGAAGTATGAAATTTAACCCCAGGTGGCTGGGCCCGTTCCACCTCGTGGAACCCCTGACTCCAGTTTCTTATGTGTTGATGAATAAGGTGACTGGGGAGCTGGCTGGGACTTGGCATATTAATCAGCTTAAGTTGTATCTTTCTTCAGAGTTCTGAGATGCAGATGGAGGACGTCCCGAATTCCTCACAGTTCACTTATTAGTAGAAATTTAATATAAAAAATTATGCAGCATCAAAAACCCTATCTATACTCCTTTTTGGCCAGATAATGGGGCGGAAAGGGGGAAGGAACGTGAGCATGCGCCAAAGACATTCTTGTTTCTTTTAGACGCCATATTTGAAATCGCGCCAGCTATTTTGTATGGGAAAAATTCAGGGGTAACTTCGAAACACAAATTATTAAATTAAATATGGTTTGGTGCAGCATCTTTGGTTGTAAAAATATTTATGGAGCTCAAGGAATTATATTTAATGGCTTTCCAAAGAAGAGAACTCACCTTAGGCAAGAATAAATCACAGAAAAAAATTGGAGCCCAACGCCAAGTTTGCGGGTTTGTAGCAGACATTTTCAGTCAGGGTTCCCTCTTTGGGATACTGACTGGATTTCAACGCTAAATTTACCATCTAGTATAATAATACTCCAATCAAAACGTGAATTAGTGGGGGGAAAAGGCAACTAGATAAGAATAAATAAATATGAAATTGGTTAGTTACGAACTTACGATATATTAAATGAATTGGTTCCTAAACTTAAGCCTTTTTATCAACTTACATTTCTAGAGATTATTCGATTATGCCTCCTTTCTAGGAAGAGTATAAAGTTTTTATGAATGTATTGGTTCACCAGCAAAGACTTGGTCTTTCACTAAATTTTCATAATAATTACATGGGCCTTGTAGAGATATAACCATA